>NW_027664606.1:55000-85399 GCF_963921795.1 Nannobrachium achirus
TAGTCCGCCTGGCGTTGCCGTATTGAAAACCATCTAGCTTAACAATTTTGCTGCCATTTTAAACATAGCTGTAGTAAGCAAATTGTCCTTACCTTTTAACGTGGGCACGCGCACGCATCGTGCACAATCTGTGCGCGACTCATCTAGTAGACTGTAGACTCGGTGACAAGCTTTCGAATAAAAAAAACCCCATTGAAATAGACATATCCGTTGCCACGCTGTATCCCTGCTTATCCGCCAGTGTTTACATGAAAAAACATTGAAAAAAGCCAACTGTGCGCTATGGTAACAAGTGGACACGTTCGCGCACAAAACGCACAATATGTGTCATAATCCAGGCGTGTAGAGACTGGATCAAAGTTTCCAAACGCGAAAATCCGATTGAAAAACGAGTGTTCCATCGCCGAGTAGCTTTCTCTTCTGTTACACTGTAAACCAACGGAGGCGGGACTATGGCCCAGGCTCAGACCGGATACGGAAAGCTAGATCCGGTCCAGACCGGAAATGACCGGATACAGTTAGGGGGGCGCGCCTAAAGAGCCAGAATCAGCGAAAATACTTTTAATCCTTTCATAATGATTAAAGCTAATTAAACTTCCGGGATCGACGGGCATGGCACCGCGGTACAGCGGGAAATCTACGGTTTCTACGGGGATCGCCCAGAATGAGTTAAACTCGCTATTGATCTGCCAGAGAGGAAGCCAGTGTAAAGATCTGAGCACTAGAGCAGTGGTTCTTAACCTTTTCAGGCCACGACCCCCAAAATAATCATAGTTGACATGGGGACCCTGACGAGCACTTGAGTTGTAAGAGTTGAGCCAATACATTTTGGTTCCATTGTGAAAATAGAACCAAAATGCCCACCAAAATGCTCACAACGCCTCGCAATGTAGATCGGCTATTTTCACAATTTCTACCTCTAATATTTGACTATTTGGCCAATGTCTAATTTGTAATTTTAGATGTATTACAAAGTCCTTAAATTGTCACTTTAGAAATGCGCCTCACAGCTAGAAGGTCCTGGGTTCAATTCCCGCCGGGGGACGCTGTGGGCGCTGGGGGCGTGTTCCCTCCTCCGCGTCATCAGCACCCACACCCTAGGTGGGGTTGGCGATAGGGCCTTTCTGTGTGGAGTTTGCATGTTCTCCCCATATCTCCTAGGGTAGATACCCTCACAAAACATGCAATAATCCTGGTCTCTATAATGCCTCCCCAACCAGTTCCTCTCCCTCTTCCGCGCCTGGGGAGACAACAGACTGACCTCATGCTTCATTCTATGCATGAGGAGTCCAAGTTACTTTGCGAATAAACATACAAATTTGAAACTTGGAGATATGAGGTTTCCACCCGACAACGACAATATATTAAGTTTTGTTTACTCCTCTTGATATTTTCTCAAGGTGGGAGCAGGCTGACTTTGTAATTGTCTTAAATGTGGCCTGTTGAAATTCAGCTGTGAGTCCCAAGTTGTTTAGCTTGACATTTAGCAAATAAAACAATTGAAGCTGTAATCGTACTGGGCTGCATATGCACCCACCTGGTCAGCAAAACATTCTGTTGAACACTTGTAGTAGTAGGCTAGTAATGTATGTGTGCGTGCGTGCGTGCGTGCAGCAGCCTTTGTGGAAAAATAAACATTTCAGCTGTTCTCTCATTTCACAGAGTCAGCAGGCGTGTGTGTGTGTGTGTGTGTGTGTGTGTGTGTGTGTGTGTGTGTGTGTGTGTGTGTGTGTGTGTGTGTGTGTGTGTGTGTGTGCGTGTGCGTGTGTGTGTGTGTGTGTGCGTGCCCACGCAAATGAGAGCGTGCACGCGCAAGCATACTGTATCAGAGTTGGCCCATGGTTAACTTTCCGCCCTGTGATGTCATCAACCCCCGCCGAGTGTTGGCTCCATAACTTCACTCCATCCAACAAGCTCGTCTCTCTTCCTTTGCCCCCCCCCCCCCCTCATCCCCCTCTATCTCTCTTTCTCTCGTTCCAGTTCTTCCATTCGTCCTCTCTCCCTCTCCATCCGTTCTCTCTCTTTCTCGTGCTTTTACCTTCTAAAAACCAGTTGATTTCGTCGACTAAAACTAAATGTTTGTCGACTGCGTTTTTTTCACTGACGAAAACGAAATAAAAACTAAATAAAAACTAAGCTGTGATGACTAAAACTGAGACTAAATATAAAGACAAGTTCGTCAACAAAATAAAAACTAGACTAAAACGTTAGGGAGGGACTGGTGGAGAAGAGAGTCATTTTATGTTTGGCTACTCTCCAGTGTTGCATGCTGAAAATAGCCGATCTACAAGCTCACAACGCGTCGCGCTGCAACGCGTTGTGAGCTTGTAGATCGTCTATTTTCAGCACAGAACCAAGTGTAAAATCAGTCATTACGATGCCATCAAGGCCTGCCAAAATACATTTTCATTGACTAAATCAACTGTAGATTTTGTCGTCTAAAATCTTATGATATTCAGTCGACTACAATTAGACTAAAACTAAAACGTTTCAGGTGACTTAATTATGACTAAAACTAAATGAACATTTTATTAAAAAGACTACGACTAAAACTAAATCAAAATTTGTTGTCAAAAACAACACTGGTGGAAAAAGTCCTGAAATGTCCTGGAAAGTATCAATACTGCAATGTAACACTCTGTTACAAGTAAACATCCCGTAATCAAGTACATCAGTATTGGCATCAAATATACTCAAAGTAACAAATGTAAAAACTCATTATGCAGAATGTAACCGTTTCCGAATCATGTATAAAATGTATTAAATAGCAGATCGAGGTTGTGAGCTTGTAGATCGGCTATTTTCAAATAGCAAAAGTTCAAATAGGGCTGAAGTGGTTGCATGCATGTTCTGTTATAATAATCAAAAGTAACTATTAACTAAATTTTAAGTTTTCAAATAATTGTAGTGGAGTAAAAAAGTAGGACATGTGCCTCTGAGATGTATTGCAGTAGAAGTAAGAGTATTGAAAATTACTCCACTGAAGCAAAAGTACCTCAAAATGGTACTTAAGTACTGTACTCGAATAAATGTACTTAGTTACTTTACACCAGGGGTCTTCAACGTTTTCAGGCCAAGGACCCCCTAGCTGAGAGAGATGAAGCAGGGACCCCCTAGCTGAGAGAGATGAAGCAGGGACCCCCTAGCTGAGAGAGATGAAGCAGGGACCCCTTAGCTGAGAGAGAGATGAAGCAGGGACCCCCTAGCTGAGAGAGATGAAGCAGGGACCCCCTAGCTGAGAGAGATGAAGCAGGGACCCCTTAGCTGAGAGAGAGATGAAGCAGGGACCCCTTAGCTGAGAGAGAGATGAAGCAGGGACCCCTTAGCTGAGAGAGAGATGAAGCAGGGACCCCTTAGCTGAGAGAGAGATGAAGCAGGGACCCCCTAGCTGAGAGAGATGAAGCAGGGACCCCTTAGCTGAGAGAGAGATGAAGCAGGGACCCCTTAGCTGAGAGAGAGATGAAGCAGGGACCCCTTAGCTGAGAGAGAGATGAAGCAGGGACCCCCTAGCTGAGAGAGATGAAGCAGGGACCCCTTAGCTGAGAGAGAGATGAAGCAGGGACCCCTTAGCTGAGAGAGAGATGAAGCAGGGACCCCTTAGCTGAGAGAGAGATGAAGCAGGGACCCCTTAGCTGAGAGAGAGATGAAGCAGGGACCCCTTAGCTGAGAGAGAGATGAAGCAGGGACCCCCTAGCTGAGAGAGATGAAGCAGGGACCCCTTAGCTGAGAGAGAGATGAAGCAGGGACCCCTTAGCTGAGAGAGAGATGAAGCAGGGACCCCCTAGCTGAGAGAGATGAAGCAGGGACCCCTTAGCTGAGAGAGAGATGAAGCAGGGACCCCTTAGCTGAGAGAGAGATGAAGCAGGGACCCCTTAGCTGAGAGAGAGATGAAGCAGGGACCCCTTAGCTGAGAGAGAGATGAAGCAGGGACCCCTTAGCTGAGAGAGAGATGAAGCAGGGACCCCCTAGCTGAGAGAGATGAAGCAGGGACCCCTTAGCCGAGAGAGAGATGAAGCAGGGACCCCTTAGCTGAGAGAGAGATGAAGCAGGGACCCCTTAGCTGAGAGAGAGATGAAGCAGGGACCCCTTAGTTGAGAGAGAGATGAAGCAGGGACCCCTTAGCCGAGAGAGAGATGAAGCAGGGACCCCTTAGCTGAGAGAGAGATGAAGCAGGGACCCCTTAGCTGAGAGAGATGAAGCAGGGACCCCTTAGCTGAGAGAGAGATGAAGCAGGGACCCCTTAGTTGAGAGAGAGATGAAGCAGGGACCCCTTAGTTGAGAGAGAGATGAAGCAGGGACCCCTTAGTTGAGAGAGAGATGAAGCAGGGACCCCTTAGTTGAGAGAGAGATGAAGCAGGGACCCCTTAGTTGAGAGAGAGATGAAGCAGGGACCCCTTAGCTGAGAGAGAGATGAAGCAGGGACCCCTTAGTTGAGAGAGAGATGAAGCAGGGACCCCTTAGTTGAGAGAGAGATGAAGCAGGGACCCCTTAGCTGAGAGAGAGATGAAGCAGGGACCCCTTAGTTGAGAGAGAGATGAAGCAGGGACCCCTTAGCTGAGAGAGAGATGAAGCAGGGACCCCTTAGTTGAGAGAGAGATGAAGCAGGGACCCCTTAGCTGAGAGAGAGATGAAGCATGGACCCCTTAGCTGAGAGAGAGATGAAGCAGGGACCCCTTAGCTGAGAGAGAGATGAAGCAGGGACCCCTTAGCTGAGAGAGAGATGAAGCAGGGACCCCTTAGCTGAGAGAGAGATGAAGCAGGGACCCCTTAGCTGAGAGAGATGAAGCAGGGACCCCTTAGCTGAGAGAGAGATGAAGCAGGGACCCCCTAGCTGAGAGAGATGAAGCAGGGACCCCTTAGCTGAGAGAGAGATGAAGCAGGGACCCCTTAGCTGAGAGAGAGATGAAGCAGGGACCCCTTAGCTGAGAGAGATGAAGCAGGGACCCCTTAGCTGAGAGAGAGATGAAGCAGGGACCCCTTAGCTGAGAGAGATGAAGCAGGGACCCCTTAGCTGAGAGAGAGATGAAGCAGGGACCCCTTAGCTGAGAGAGAGATGAAGCAGGGACCCCTTAGCTGAGAGAGAGATGAAGCAGGGACCCCTTAGCTGAGAGAGAGATGAAGCAGGGACCCCTTAGCTGAGAGAGAGATGAAGCAGGGACCCCTTAGCTGAGAGAGAGATGAAGCAGGGACCCCTTAGCTGAGAGAGATGAAGCAGGGACCCCTTAGCTGAGAGAGAGATGAAGCAGGGACCCCTTAGCTGAGAGAGAGATGAAGCAGGGACCCCTTAGCTGAGAGAGAGATGAAGCAGGGACCCCTTAGCTGAGAGAGAGATGAAGCAGGGACCCCTTAGCTGAGAGAGAGATGAAGCAGGGACCCCTTAGCTGAGAGAGAGATGAAGCAGGGACCCCTTAGCTGAGAGAGAGATGAAGCAGGGACCCCTTAGCTGAGAGAGAGATGAAGCAGGGACCCCTTAGCAGAGAGAGAGATGAAGCAGGGACCCCTTAGCTGAGAGAGATGAAGCAGGGACCCCTTAGCTGAGAGAGAGATGACGCATGGACCCCTTAGCTGAGAGAGAGATGAAGCATGGACCCCTTAGCTGAGAGAGAGATGAAGCATGGACCCCTTAGCTGAGAGAGAGATGAAGCAGGGACCCCTTAGTTGAGAGAGAGATGAAGCAGGGACCCCTTAGCAGAGAGAGAGATGAAGCAGGGACCCCTTAGCAGAGAGAGAGATGAAGCAGGGACCCCTTAGCTGAGAGAGAGATGAAGCAGGGACCCCTTAGCTGAGAGAGAGATGAAGCAGGGACCCCCACAACCCATAGATTCCATATAGTTTCATCGTTTGACAGCACAATCATCAGTGTGTTTTGGATTCATGTCAATGTGAGTTTTCAGATATTTAACCACTTGAACCGTCAATACTTAATAAACTTGACCTTTCACTCTGTACTTAGTCTGCTCTTTTTCCCCTCTACGCGAAACCTCTTTGCCAAAAATAGCTGATCTACAAGCTCATGAGCTTGTAGATCAGCTATTTTTTGGCTAAAGTTCTCAGAATATGGACGCTAGGGTTCAAGTGGTTAAAGAAAAGGAGAAAAAAGCTTCTATCAAACAAAGATTTGGAGGACGCCCCTGTAGTAACTCTGAGGACCCCCTGTAGTAACTCTGAGGACGCCCCTGTAGTAACTCTGAGGACGCCCCTGTAGTAACTCTGAGGACGCCCCTGTAGTAACTCTGAGGACGCCCCTGTAGTAACTCTGAGGACCCCCTGTAGTAACTCTGAGGACGCCCCTGTAGTAACTCTGAGGACGCCCCTGTAGTAACTCTGAGGACGCCCCTGTAGTAACTCTGAGGACGCCCCTGTAGTAACTCTGAGGACCCCCTAAGGGTCCCGGACCCCTGCTTTACACCACTGCTAAAAAACAAACCGAGGTGTGCATCCTGGGGGGTGTTGTTGTCATTCTCTGTTTTCTCGCCACGTGTTTGTTCAACCTTCTCGTTGGTTCCCCCCGAGGCGGCGTGCTGCACGTTAACCCCATTCAGAACGGGTACACATTATTGCGTATCATTATTTTATGCTTTAACTATTGAAAAAATAGCAGATATACAAGCTCACAGCGTGGCACCGAGTGCCGCGCTGCGAGCTTGTAGATCTGCTATTTTAGAAAAATCGTGAAAATTTGAATTTTGCCCTGATTCTATAAGTGTCTTTTGAAACCTTTTGAAGACTTTTTGAAAAACCATGTTTCTGTGTCAGCAATCTGGCCAGCCATCGTCAAAGAAAAGGTCCTTTTCACTTCACTTAACTGGAGCTCAGTTAGTCTGTTCTTTGAGAGACTACTATGTCAGTGGTTCTCAAACCTTTTCACGTGAAGGACCCCCAAAATGATATGTATTTGGCCACGGACCCCCATCTCAAAATATTTAGTTCCAGGGACCACCCAGAAGCAAAATTTGAGTTACAAATGTTTGCTTTGAAAATACATAGTCAAAGATTTGCACGCATTTTCACGACTTTTTCAAAAATAGCAGATCTACAAGCTCACAGCGCGGCACTGCTGTGAGCTTGTAGATCTGCTATTTTTCACTGGTTAAACTTAAAGCATTCAATAATTCTAGGCCTAAATGGGTTAAGTCATGGAGCCATTACATCATTACAGCTCGCTCCACAGCAGGGAAAACATCCAGCGCGCCAAAACAAACACCAGCCACTTTGTCACAGCGCTAACTTCTTAATCTGACAGCATAGATTAGTTTAACCGCTTGAACTCCCTGTCGCCTCAACCCCCATTCTTTAAAAAATCACACCCAATGTGAAGTGAGCGGTGGTCGTGCTTGCATAACGTCTTCAGAATAGGATATAAGTCTAGGATGTACAGGCTACAGACACACACACACATTGCTATGGCAAAATGCTGAGGAGTACAGGCTACAGACACACACACACATTGCTATGGCAAAATGCTGAGGAGTACAGGCTACAGACACACACACACATTGCTATGGCAAAATAGCGGTTTACCACCGCTCAAAAATAATACAATAATAACCAGTAAGACTCCCTAATCGGGAGATAAGCGACCGTCACGTCGCATACACAAACTTTAGAAGGCAGTCGTAGCCAATCAGGAGGGAATATGGGAAAATCAATCAAAAATCAATCAAAACTTTATTTATATAGCACATTTAAAAACGACATTGCCGACCAAAGTGCTTTACAACAGAATAAGAACAGTGGAATCGAAAAACAATACAACCAAAGTACAGACAAATTAACAAAAAAGCGAGAAGAAAAATAACAAAGTTGATGACATGACTTTAGAGATACTGTGTCCCGATACTGTGTCCAATTTAGTTTGACTGAGTTGCACAGATAGATATTGTGAAAATAGTAGATCTACAAGCTCAGTCACAACGACGATCGGCTACTTTCCTCTGTCTTATATTATATGACAATTTGGCCTTTTTTAAAAAAAATGTTATAGTATACGTAGTTTGCTGATTACTTTTGATGCAGTAATGGTCTTTTTCTTTTCTTTCTTTTGTTTATTTTTTTAGGCATTAAAAAGGTCCTTAAAGTCCTTAAAGCTATACTGTGTAAGTTGCTCAACTATTGGTCAGTAGCTGTATAGCAAACCGCGGTCGCGTCCGCGTCTTTCGGACGTTTTTCGCCGCGGACCGGGCCTCACACCACCACGTCCGCCTGCACCTCGCCGAGATGCGTTCAGGCATTCCGGAGAAACGGACTCCTTCACCCGAGTATGCTGTTGTTATGTTGAGGCAAGCTACTTCCTGAGAAGTCAGCAAGATGCGCTGTGATTGGCCGGCAGTGTATAACCCTCGCTCTGATTGGCCAGTAGTGTATGATGACGTAATTTTGCCGCGAAATCCGGTCCCCGGCAAGAATCATAGAAAACATATTTACAGATGGCTTTAGGGGATGAAATTCACGGAGTGGGTGTTCTAAAACTTTAGCGATTTAACAGTTAGGACAATTTTAAGATTTGTTTTATAAAAAAAGTTACATGGTACAACTTTAAACTGTCACTTCACTGTCATCTAGGGACCACCTCAAAATCACGTGGGGACGCCCACCCCAGGTTGAGAACCACTGTCTCAAGAGAACTGGACTCGAGGTACAACTGTGTACGTTTCCCCGTCTATACACCAAATATCTCCGGCAAAAATAGACAATCTACAAGCTCACAATGTGTCGCATTGATGTGTCGCAAATGATTCCAAAAGTAGCATGAAGTACAGCTATTCAAAAAATGGACTTCGTTACTGTCCACCGGCCGTAGCAAATTGTGCAAAGCGTTGTTAAATCCAGTGGATTATGGTCAAACACACTTATCTCCTCCCGCTTACGGTGTGATCCACCCTTAACCCTGCAAGGCCCAGCGTTGCTTTTTGGCAAAAAAAAATTAAATCATTTTTTAAAACATGTTATAATTAGTTTTCCTGTTATTTTTTCACATTAACATCACCATTAAATCCTATTGTTTAGTATTACAATGCCATTAGCCACGATATTTGCATATAAATACCTACCACAGAGGCTGACATTCACACCTCCCAGAGAAGTTGAAATTCCAGCGTCTGGACGAACAACATCTCACTTTTTAACTGAAGCTATTCCTCACTAAAACATAAGTAAAATGACAGTAATCTTTTTTTTTCGTGATCATTAGAATGTCTAGAACATGTACATGTGTTATTATTGTGATAAAGTATCCCCAAAATGCAAATTAGAGCATGATTTATGATTTATGATTTATGGCTATAAAACCTTACAAAAACATTGTTAATTTTTTAACATTACATTTTCCTGTGATTAGGACTCCTACAACACCATCTGATTTTTTTCTGAAATTAATTCGGGTCTTGCAGGGTTAAACGCATGAAGGAGAGAAGGTGACACACAAGAAGGTGGCAAAAGAAATGACAAGTCAACTGCATTTCCGGTCCTGTTTAATAAATAACACACGTTTCTAGATGCATTCTGCATCCCAAATGAAGTTTCAAAGGCTTAGAAGATCTCCCCAAAGTCTTCTGCTTCTCTGGGATGTCATTTTGGCTCCCAGGGGATGGCAATTGCCACTGCCTAGCGTTCGCATTTAACCTCAAATTCAGTAGCCTCAACGCGTAGCCAGACAAATCTGTAATTGAAAAGAAAAATGGCCCGTGGCAGATTATGGTAGGCATGGCCCCGCTTAGTTATTTAAATAGTTCATGCAGGAACCAATCAGGGGCCAGTATGCAAATGTCAGGCGTTTTGATGAAATTACGCCTCTGCTGCCTCTCCAGACCAGTGGTGGAAAAAGTACTCACATCTTTTACTTTAGTAAAAGTACCAATACTGTAAAAGTACAAAAGTATTGGCATCAAAATGTACTTAAAGTACCAGAAGTAAAAGTAAATGTTTGAAAATAGCAGATCTACAAGCTCACAACAGCTTGTAGATCTGCTATTTTCAAATATCCAAGGTATAGAATAGGGCTTAAGTGCATTAATGTATGTTTTATAATATAATCATTTATATCTGCAAAGTAACTAGTAACTAAAGTTCTCAAATCACTGTACTGGAGTAAAAGTACAACATTTGGATCCGAGATGTAGTGGAGTAGAAGTAAAAGTATTGGGAATTGGAAATAGTCAAGTAAAGTACAAATAACTCAGTCAAAAGTGTACTTAAGTAAATGTACTTAGTTACTTTACACCACTGCTCCAGACTAAAACATCTAGAAGCCTTGGTATCAAGAGTGTGCAAGGGCAGCCATTTTGGAGTGGAGGCAGGGACGTGCTGGCCATTGGGAAAAGCAGGACAACTCCCAAACGGCCGGTTCATTCCTGGCCGGTCCAGGCCGGCCATTAGGGAAAAAAATAAAAATAAAATGTCGGCCTTCGTTCCATTTTGGGGGCTGCAGATCAGATGGGGACAGCAGATCTACAAGCACACAACGCCTCGCACCGCGAGGCGTTGTGTGCTTGTAGATCTGCTGTTTTCACTAGCTTAAATCATTTTTAAAATGATAAATACAAAACAAACGGTTTTGGACATCCAAGGTTTCCACCCGACAACGACGAAATATAACTCATGAAATTGGCCCACTGGCTTGTCACTTTGTCACAAATCTTTGAGTAGCAGCAGCGCTATAGAGAGAGATCTCTCTCTATAGCGCGCAATGAGGGCCTCTATAACTCTTTTTCCCGGGCTGAATCAGGGGCCCAGCACGTCCCTGATTGGAGGACCTCAAAATGTCCTGGCCTTCCTGTGTGGGCTCCATTCATCTCAGGTCTACTATCTCTACTATCTCTACGTCTGGATCTACCAGGGATCTGTTCTGTGAATGAATGACCTGGCTGACATTGAGAGCATAAACTGCTGACAGTGCTGCCTTATCTCAACCTTCCCACACACAGTACCATCACTGCCTTAGAAAGTCCAGCTTTTGGGTTTTACAAAGTTTCTACGCACACACGCATACATAAGCACACACACATGTGCACACGCATACATAAGCACGCACACATGTGCACACGCATACATAAGCACGCACGTACACACACTCTTTCTCTCTCTCTCTCTCTGTGTGCTCTTATAACTTCTTTTCACCAGAAAATACCTCCATTGATTCTCTCTTTTTGAGCGGTGGTCACAACGCTCCTATACGTGGCCGTGTGAGTCTGTCTGTCTGTTTGTCTGTTTGTCTGTTTGTCTGTCTGTCTGTCTGTCTGTCTGTCTGTCTGTCTGTCTGTCTCCGGGTATGTAGCCTGCAGTAACCTTTTCTGACCACACATGTTAAGGGAGGGGCGCTGTTGTTCAGGATAGGCCAGGCATAGGCCAGGCACACTCACACACAAACACACACAGGGGGCACACACACACACACACACACACAGGGGGCACACACACACACACACACACACACACACACACACACACACACACACACACACACACACACACACACACACACACACACACACGCACACACACACACACCACCGCTCAGTTCACACAAGTGTGATTTTTATTTTTCACTGCTGAAGAAGCCTGAAGGACAAGAAGACTACCAGTAAGACTCCTTAATCGGGAGATAAGCGACCGTTGGTCGATTATCTCCACAAATAGGCCAAAAGTTTGTTTTACCAATTATTACACTCTATGTGAACATTTACATCAACAAATCCCAAGTACTATGCAGAACGACCCATTTCAAGTTTTTAATGTACAACAATATTTAGAAAATAGATCTACAAGCTCACAATGCTACGCATTGTCCTCGTCCCTTATATTCCCATAGGTTATATGGAGATCTCAGTGTTTGTCAGTCCTTGTTCATGTATGCCCATATATGGACATCTCTATATCTACTGTAACAGTCCTTGTCCCTTTATGCCCATAGATGGAGATCTCTTAACTGTAAGTCCTTGTCCCTTTTATGCCCATATATGGATATTCCTGATGTCATCAGTATATGAACATATATGGGCTTTCTGATATGCCCATATATGGAGATCTCTTAACTGTAAGCCCTTGTCCCTTTTATGCCCATATATGGATATCCCTGATGTCATCCGTATATGCCCATATATGGGCTTTCTAATATGCCCATATATGGAGATCTCTGTATCTCCATATATGGGTATAAAAGGATACTTCAGGTCTGACATCAGGTTTGTTTATATTGGGTTGCTAGGTTTGACATCACAAACTCCATGGGCCATCTGACTTAGAAATCTATATTTGGGCATAGATGACTCATCGTGACCTCATCATGATTTCAATCGCTATAAAAGGACTCTCAGTGACATACACTCTCCACAGATAAAGCAGTCAACCAGCCTACCAGTCAACCCATTCTTTGATTACTTTGTACAACTAGATTAACTTTTCAATGGCATCCCCACTGGAATTGACCGAAATGTACGACAGACAATGCCGGTCTTATATAGGGGTCATTTGTGTACGGTGTGATGTCATACTGATGTCAGCAGTGTGATGTCATACTGATGCGGAGATATGAGCAGGGCAAAGGTGTGACGTGTGACGTGTGACGTGTGACTCAGGGACGGACGGCCGGTGGAGGTTTTGATACTAAACTGCGACCTAATTGCGACCGTCAGGGAGCAGTTTACTATGAAAACCTCCACCGGCCGTCCGTCCGTCCGTCCGTCCGTCCGTCCGTCACACGTCACACGTCACACCTTTGCCCTGCTCATATCTCCGCATCAGTATGACATCACACCACATGTGTACACAAACCTTTGTGTACGTTGCTGTGGCAACAGTCTGTTGTTGCTGGTCTGTTAGTGTACGTTAGCAACCACCTTAGCAACCATGGTTTTACCCTAGCAACCAACTGTTTACCCTAGCAACCAACTGTTTACCATAGCAACCATGTTTTTTTACCCTAGCAACCAACTGTTTACCATAGCAACCAGATACGCAGAGCAGGGATCTCCATATATGGGCATAAACAGGTGACATCACACTGATGTCAGATACTCAGAGCAGGGATTTCTCCATAATATATGGGCATAAAAGGGATTCTGTTAGGGATCTCCATATATGGGCATAAAAGGGATTCTGTTAGGGATCTCCATATATGGGCATACAAGGGATTCTGTTAGGGATCTCCATATATGGGCATAAAAGGGATTATGTTAGGGATCTCCATATATGGGCATAAAATGGATTCTGTTAGGGATCTCCATATATGGGCATAAAAGGGATTCTGTTAGGGATCTCCATATATGGGCATAAAAGGGATTCTGTTAGCTGTTAGTGATCTCCATATATGGGCATAAAAGGGATGCTGTTAGGGATCTCCATATATGGGCATAAAAGGGATTCTGTTAGGGATCTCCATATATGGGCATGAAAGGGATTCTGTTAGGGATCTCCATATATGGGCATAAAAGGGATTGTATCCCAGATGATGCCCTGTTAGGAGATCCACACTAACAGAATCCATATATGGTCCTACCGACAGCTGCTATAAGCCAACCCTGGCGATAAGGTCTGAGTCGAAGAAATGCTTCTTTCCTGGCAAGAATTGCCCCTTTATACAGTAGGGCTCGTTTGTGTATTGTATGACATCACGCCACATCATCGGCTGAGGACTGTGTGATGTCATCATATCTCCATATATGGAGACATAAGTTGCTCATGCCCAAATATGGGCTGGTGAGGTCAGACTTAGTGTGATGCGTAGGTTATCTCCATATATGGAGATTCAACTTCAATGAGTAACCATGGCAAACTGTCAACTGCCCGTATGTCTTGATAATTGGTAAAACAAACTTTTGGCCTATTTGTGGAGATAAGCGACCAACGGTCGCTTATCTCCCGATTAGGGAGTCTTACTGGTATCTGTACAGTAAACATCCCTCAACAGGCCATTTGCAGCCAGACAGAATGTTCTCTATTGGAGGCATGCTGTAGGCTCAATGCACAGCAGCCATATTGGGAAGACATGGGACCCGTCCTTGCTTCCTTCACAGGAGTTACCAATGATACTGATGAAGGCTCTGTTCCGTTTAGAGCAGCACAGTCAGGTTCTCAAACGTTTTCATTTCAAGGACCCTGCAGCACTCTGGACAAAATGGAACAAAACGGGTGCAAATGTACCCTCCCAGAACCGCTGGGTTTAGACGGCAGTCAAATGTAGCCTGAATCAGGTCTGAGCCACATCCAGATTGAAATCTGATTGGTTTAAATGGTCACATGTTCACATGGAACAAATCAGATTCCAATCTGGATGTGACACAGATCTGATTCAGGCTAGATTTGACCCAGTGTAGCAGAGGGTTTCCACAATAACAGCACTATGACCCTGTTTGACCAGAATGGAACAGAGCCTTCATTAGTACCAGTAAGACTCCCTAATCGGGAGATAAGCGACCGTTGGTCGCTTATCTCCATATACGGAGATGGCCATATATGGAGATACGATGACATCACAGAGTCCACAGCTGATGATGTGGCGTGATGTCATACAATAAACAAACAAGCCCTATATACTGATGCGGAGATATGAGCAGGGCAAAGGTGTGACGTGTGACGTGTGACCGACCGACCGACGGACGGCCGGTGGAGGTTTTCATAGTAAACTGCTCCCTGACGGTCGCAATTATTGGTAACGCCTGTGAAGGAAGTAAGGAAGAGGCCCACTTTCTTTACAATATGGCTGCTGTGCATAGCGCCTATTGGCCAGTTGATAGCTTGGTCAATACAGGACGCGTTGTGGATTACTCTGCAGAGCGGGAGGCGAGTGGTGAGCGTAGCATTTATGAGTCATGCCTGTTTTCTAAACATGCATAGCTATTGATCATTTCCAGCGGGGAAGGGTATTGAGCATTAGTCGAAGCGGTCTCTAAAACGAGATCATCGCTCATCCCCGTCAGCGACACTGAGCGCTTTGTGTGTTCGTGTGTGTGTGTGTGTGTGTGTGTGTGTGTGTGTGTGTGTGTGGTGTGTGTGTGTGTGTGTGTGTGTGTGTGTGTGTGTGTGTGTGTGTGTGTGTGAGTGAGTGAGTGAGTGAGTGCTTGCCACACGCGATGCGGAGCACAGTTTGTTCTGTATGGGCAGGCGGGCATGCACTGTGGTGTGATTTTGTCTGTCCATCGTAACTAAGTACAGTAAGCAACCATCAACATTCACCCATGTAAGACCTAAGGCCGATTCTGAAAAGGCCCCTCAGTAGGCAGTGTTGGATGAATTGGATTGATTGATTGATTGATTGATTGGATGAACACATTCAATGAACGATCGCTCATGAACTCGTTCATATTTTGGGCGAACGTGAACTGAACGTACTGCATTTCCTCTTGATGAACGTTATTGTCGAAAGCGTTCATTCTGACGTCCGTGAATGGCGCTCGTCGGCTCGTTCGCGCAGTCACCCACGGTCGTCCGTCATCTCGTCTTTCTTTGCATTCACATTGAGGCGCTGTGTGTGCATTGCCTCCTTGTTGTCTCCCAAGTAAAGCCTGACCTGTACTGATGCATGCCGAAAATAGCTGATCTGCAAGCTCACAACATGTCGCATCCACGAGACGTTGTGAGCTTGTAGATCAGCTATTTTAACCATCGTCGCAGGATGTGCGACGATTATAAACGTCTGCCTTCACAATAAGGGTGCAGGGAGAGTGCCTTCACAATAAGGGTGCAGGAAGAGTGGGCACCTCAATGTTGAACTGGATGAAATAATTGCTGCGTGTGGTTCTATATGGCATTCTCACCCCCTCTGCTTCACCCGTCCGACACGTTCGCAACTCGCTTTCTGCTTCACCCGTGTGACACTTTGGGAACACCTACTGCGTCTACGGTCAGACGCGAACGGAGAGTTTTAGGACGAGAACGTAGAGTCTTAGTACGCATGCGCCAACATGTGTTTACTGGAATATTTTACGATGACGGCCGTCACGGGGAATCGAAACCCGGTCTCTGGATTTGCGTCACCATGCTCTACCGACTGAGCTAACCAGACGACTGGGAAATTCCCTTTTTTTTGTGCTTTTATCTTTGACAAAACGTGGATGATAACGTAGTCCCTTCTTTGAGCCGTATTCGGACGCAGAAGCAGTCCCCTGGTCAAAATTTACTATTCTGTCCATAACGGCACATAATTCGGTAACGCGGCTGAGTTGGCTCATGCGCCATTCACACCGTTCGCCGCGGCGACTTGGTCGCTACCGCTCCCTCGGCGGCGTCTCACGGGGTTCATCGGCGCCTGAGACGGCACTGCTCCGTCGTTTATAGTGGCGTGAGCGGTAGCGACGGGTGGCTGGTAAACCAGTGAACCCTTCAAAGCGGTATCGAATCCCGCTTCGGGAAGTGCTTTTTTTTTCTTTCTTCTTAGACCACCCAATGCGTCCAACCTGTGAAACAGTAGGCAATCCCAAAGCGTCTATCGCCCGACGCAGTACAGTACTTGACAAAGCGTCGGTTGTATGACGCTTTAGGGGTGAGAATGTGTTGGCTGTTCCTATAATCTTGACGAATAATAGCTTGCAGCAACGTAAAAAAAAAAAAGAGCAAATAAAATAAAGTTGTTCATTTTGGGGAACCATGAACTTTGTTTCAAAATGTGGAATTATGAACTATGAAATTACTTAGTTCATTTTAGAAGTTGTGAACGTGAATTTGAACTAGTTCATGCAGAAAGTGAAATTTCCCAACACTGTCAGTCTGTAGGTCTCACGCCTTCTGGATTTTTCCAAAAACAGCAGACGTACAAGCTTGTACGTCTGCCGTTTTAGGATAGCCAACGAGTACAAACAGCGGTTGGTATAAGGTATACGGTGTGGCCTTGTATGTCCTGTATCTGCACGCTTTGAGGTGATCTCTCAAACCATTGGCATTCAGGTGAACGCATGGTGCTTGTTAAGCCCCGCAGTTAAGCAAGCGGGCATGTTAATGTGTTTGCTGTTAAGCTCTAATGAATTATTAATGTGACGTGATGTCGTTCATGGCATGCATTGACAATCCATATCGTCGTTGTCGGGTGGAAACCAGAACCGTTCGGTTTGCATTTATCATTTTTAAAACTATTTAATCTAGTGAAAACAGCCGATCTACAAGCACACAACGCCTCACACAACGCCTCACACAACGCCTCGCACCGCAGATAAACAGCCGATCTGCAAGCACACAACGCCTCGCACCGCATGTAGATCTGCTGTTTTCACTACTTTTGTGCGGCCTTGTATGATGAATCAGGGCTTTACTTTACGAAGAACATACAAATTTGAAACTTGGAGATACGAGGTTTCCACCCGACAACGACGATATATAATATATGGGGGTTATACCAAAGGTCCAACAAACTGTACTCATTCTGGACACTAAAATCCTAGTACATCGTTGGTGAGGTTATCGACGTCCCCTCCAGGCAAATACTCTTGAGAAAACACCTTAATCGTGGCCCTCCCCCTCCCCCCTACGTTCTGATGAGATGTGCGCCGCTGCACCGAAGTGCGAGCGTTGGTTACGCGCGACACGCTAACAATATTCCCTGGTGGTCTCTCGCTCTAATGATTTGCCCATAATTCTCTCATTAACAGCCATTAATTAGCACAGTAAGCTAACGACGCGTTGGAGCTTCCAATGGATAACCTTCACTAGCCGAGCATAACCTCTCTCTCTCTCTCTCTCTCTCTCTCTCTCTCTCTCTCTCTCTCTCTGGGGGGCGGGTGATCAGTATGCAGAGAATGGTTTTTAATTTCTATTGTAACTCAAAGCATTTATCCACCTGCTAATGATCATCCATCACCCTTTCCGTCCATCAATCATCCATCCATCCATCCATCCATTTCTTCATCTCCATTCCTCTATTCCCAGGGACGTGGTGGGCCCCTGATTCAGCCCGGGAAAAAGAGTTGGAGAGGCCCTCATTGCGCGCTATAGAGAGAGATCTCTCTCTATAGCGCTGCTGCTACTCAAAGATTTGCCATTTCAGATCATGACAAACCTTGTATGTCCAAAACCGTTTGTTTTGTATTTATCATTTTAAAACTGATTTAAACTAGTGAAAACAGCCGATCTACAAGCACACAACGCCTCGCACCGCGAGGCGTTGTGTGCTTGTAGATCTGCTGTTTTCACTACTGTTGTGCAACGGCCTTGTATGATGAAGCAGGGCTTTGCTTTGCGAAAAAATGTATCAATTTGAAACTTGGAGATACGAGGTTTCTGCCCAACAGTGATGATTTACTTTGTTGGCCGCCCAGCCCCCAAAATGGAACGAAGGCCGATATTTTATTTTTATTTTTTTCCTAATGGCTGGCCTGGACCCGCCGGGAATGAACCGGACGTTCGGGAGTTGTCCCGCTTTTCCCAATGGCTAGCACGTCCCTGTCTATCCCCCTCTCCATTCATATCTCTAATTACATTCCTCCAATTTATTCACTTTACTTTCTCTTTATCCGCCAGGGTCACTCAGCATCCACTTCTGTACTCTCCGCCCATTCATCCGTTACTTTATATCCATCACCCCTTCCGTCCTTATTCATTGTCATTTCTTTGACTATCTATTATTTTTAGCCCTCCTTTTATTTTTTTGTTCCCTTTCTTTTCATTTCTTCCTTTATTTCTATTTAAATGGCTTTTGTGAAGTACTAGAGGTTCGGGCCGCTATCACGGTCGGCCAACCCAGACTCCATATAGTGGGAGAAATATGTGAAAAAGGTGTTCACTTCCGGCAGAAAGCGTGAAAATTTGCACCTAGGGGTATTTTTGTGCGCTGAATTCAAAAATTGACGGTCCCAAGCACTTTTCTCAAATTCACTTTTCTCTCATTCACTTACCATAGGGTTAGGGTTAGGAAAAAAAGACCCCCCAAAAATCTTCTTTAACTCATATGCTGCCATTTAACAATACCTTCGTACTCCCACCTGCCATAAGTCTCCATAGACTTCCATGTAATTCATAGTGCACGGATCATGCACACCCATGCCTAGATCATGCACCACGTGTGTCCACATTGCTCACAGCTTTCAAACAAAAAAATCCGAATGGAAATCCATTCAGGCATTCATGAGATAACAGCCATTATGTTTTCCTAAAATGTAAACAAAGATGGCTGCCATGCTTGAAAGATGGGGTTGCTATGGGGGTTAAACATGCGATTTCGCGATTGCTATCATGCCTACAACATTTTTTGGGGTCAAATTTTTTTTTTTTTTTTTTATTTTTTTAATTTTCGGGATTTACGGGCTTGGCAGGGAGGTACAATGGGATTTTTTCGGGATTTTCGGGCTTGGCAGTAAATGAGTTAAGTAGCATGTGAGGGGTCTATCTAGGGGGTTTTCGTGATTCTGAATCCATTCCAAGCATTTGTTTTGCACAAAAAACATTCCTTGAGGAAGAAATGGACCCCACAAACTATGGTTTAGTGATGAGTCATCACTTTTCAAAGTTTTGTTGTGTCCATTTCTCGGAAAGGAATGTTTTTCGTGCGAAACAAATGCTTGCAATGGATTCAGAATCCCGAGAAACACCTAGTTTGACCCCTCACATGCTACTTGAAGAAGATTTTTTGGGGGGTCTTTTTTCCCTAGTATGGTAAGTGAATGAGAGCCACCAGATCCCATGGGAAAAGTGCTTGGGACCGTCAATTTTTGAATTCAGCACACAAAAATACCCCTGGGTGCAAATTTTCACGCTTTATGCCGGAAGTGAACACATTTGCCTTTTTTTGTTACATATTTCTCCCACTAATATGGTAGTCAGAGTTAAAGAGGTGGTGCCATAGTTTTGTACTTTTTCTGGTTTTCATGTGTCTAGGAGGTTGACCGTACTTCATTAGACCCCCTGGTGTGGTTTTCATGTGTCTAGGAGGTTGACGGTACTTCATTAGACCCCATGGTGTGGTTGTTATGAGCAATTATGCATTCTCTTTTTATTTGGGTTTTTAGCTGGAGGCTGCCACCTGCTGGGTCAGACGTGCCGTTCCAAAAACACCCATACTTATTACATCATAGAATCAAACCCTCCCCTAATTACCATTCACCCAACACACGTGGGTGTGGCTAACTTCAGCTGGGTCACCACCCACCATGACAAACAGGCTTACCAATGAACTGGTGGGTGTGGCCACATAAAAACATAATTTTAACTCTTTCTGTACACTTTTTTGGAAAAATTCGTCCTCCTAGTATAATCATAATAGTAGATAATCTTGTTTTATAGAGGGGGGAAATCATGGCACCACATCTTTAAGGGGAGACCTTGACATTTTGAAAGGTTGAAACACAGTTCTAAAGCTACAGTACCAACTGACTGATTTGTTTGGGCCTGGTGCCATGACACATAGCAGCATTGAGATGTGCTCCGTCCAGCTGCCCAACGCACCGACGGCCAGCCCTGTACCATTAGACAATATTAACTGCGACAGTCTTACTTCAGTTACTTGTATAGGATACATGTTGAATAGTCTTTCCTTCCTTCCTTCCTTCCTTCCTTCCTTCCTTCCTTCCTTCCTTCCTTCCTTCCTTCCTTCCTTCCTTCCTTCCTTCCTTCCTTCCTGCCCCGTTCCCCAGTCTTTCATTCCCTCCTCCTTACAGTGTTCATTTTAAAGGACAACTTTGTTTTTTTACAACAAGGGTTCATATTTTAGATTGTAATTAGGGAAAAGAAAAAGTGGGTGTTAAAATGTTTTCATTTGCTTCGTTCTATTGTTTTATCGTGTTTACCTTGCTAAAATGTGGGGCATGCGTAGTTGCGTACGCATGGGGGCATGCGTACGTGTCTAAATATGTGTCTAAATATGTCTTTTTAGACACAATAAGCCAGCAGTTTCTTTAGTAGAAAAGAGATGAGATCCGAGCACTCGAGGAGTTTAAAATAAAACAAAGTTTATTGTCTAAAAACCTACATGTTTCGACCTTGCGGTCTTCATCAGGGCTGATGAAGACCGCAAGGTCGAAACAATGTAGGTTTTTAGACAATAAACTTTGTTTTATTTTAAACTCCTCGAGTGCTCGGATCTCATCTCTTTTCTACTAAAGTTTTATCCCACTGATCCTAGAAGCACCACTTACACACTTTTTTACTATACGATTTTATCTCCCTTGAGCACCCGGTTATTCTCTGCTTTTTGGCCAGCAGTTTCTTTATTGCTATTTGCAGTAACACTTCTAGCCCCCATAAGTCACATCCAACCATGAAAGGTTGTGTTGTATCTTGGTAATGGGCTTATTCTGTGTAAAATGACATATTTAGTACTTGTACGCATGCCCCCAGCCACTGAAATAAGAATCTCTAAAACAATAGAAAGAAGTAAATGAAATCATTTTAACACTCATCTTTTATATTCTTTAATTACAAACTAAAATATGAACCCTTGTTGTTAAATTAACAACACAATTTGATTTAGTTTAGTTATAGTCTTTTGAATAACATTTTATTTAGTTTTAGTAATCTCAGAACCTTCTGTTTAGTCAGCCCAACAAAGTGACCTCTCTAAAACAGTGGTTTTCAAACAGTGGTCCGGGGACCACCAGTGGTCCTTGAGGGGGTTTCAGGTGGTGTGTTTTTTAAAACACATTTTTTAACACTGCTCCTACAGTTTTTGCCCTAAAATCACACAAATCGCAACACAGTATGTCTACAGTCATCTCATCAACATGGATCTGTCCCATATAACGCCACCATCAGGCCGATTTTTTTGAACACATTTTTGGACCTAAAATCACGCTGCGAGCTTATCTCCCGATTAGGGAGTCTTACTGGTACTAGAGGAGTCAATGGAAATAAGCCCTTGGGGCTTTATTGTGTCTTTCATCCTCTGTGATTTGAAATCATTAGAATCACTGATTTCTAATGTACTGTACTGTATGTAATAATAATAATTATTATTATTATTATTATTACTGTACTGTATGTAATGACTGCAGCGTTGTGTTATACGTAATCATCAAATACATCCATCCATCCATCCATCCATCCATCCATCCATCCATCCATTCATTCACTCACTCACTCCCTTCAATTCCCCTCCCCTCCCCTCCCCTCCCCTCCCTGGGTGTCCTCCCAGAGCTCAAGGTGGGGCTGCCATACCTCAAAGTACAAAACAAAGAACTCAATTATAATTGTGCTCCAGTAACAGAACAGAACCTCCCGGCGCCTCCGCGGGGCAGCGAGGCTGGTTCAGAGTGCTGAGGTGCAGAGCGAGTAGACAGAGTCAGACAGGAGGAGGCACAGCCGGCGTGCTGCATGCTGCACTCGCCACAAACTCACAGCTAGAGATGGGGCGTTCGCGAACGAATCGAGTCATTTGAACGGCTCTTTGAAATGAACGATGGGATCCGGTTCGCAGTAGGGAGCCGTTCCTTTCTAATGAACATGTGGAGGGAAGTACTCAAATAATTATTTACTTAAGTAAAAGTATCAATGCTGCAATGTAGAAATGCTCTGCCACAAGTAGAAGTTCGGAATTAAAGTACAAAAGTATTGGTATCAAAATGTACTTAAAGTACCAATATTAGAAATTACTCATTATGCAGCAGTTAACCAGTCACAAGTTTTCCAATGAATAAAATGTAGATCGGCTATTTTCAAATGACAGAAGTGTATCCTATGGCCAAAATGTATAGGCCTAGCCACCTATAGGGTTGAAGTGATTTGCAATCATAATCAAAATCTACAAAGTAACCAGTAACTAAAATGAGCCAGTCTTTTGAACGGCTCTTTGAAAGGAACGGATCCCAGAGATCCGGCTCACTTCAAAGAGCCATAAATCCCATCTCTACTCGCAGCTCCAGTTGGAGATGATTGCGCCCACTTCAGGATAGACCCCCCCCCCCCTCCCCCCACCACCACCACCACCAGCACGACGACTGCTGACACTTTCATGTTCCCTGGAACCAAACAGCACCATCTGCCACCATGTTAACCAATTAACCCGGGAAAGCATCGGTGTCATCTTAGATTGGAGCTAAAAAGAGAGTTATTTTGTACTTTGGCTATCCTACTAATAAACAACCACATGTCTGTCTGCGCCACTTTGTATGTGACGCACTGATCTGCTATTTCTTTTTAAATCATAAAGATTTTGTGCAAATCTTCTTTTTTTTTTTACTATAATTTTTAGCCCACGATTTTGCAACCCATTTTCACCCAGTGCCGATTGCCTATGTAATCCTGGGCTCTGCTCTCCCTCTGCCGCGCCTGGGGAGACAACGGACTGACCTCATGCTTCCTTCTATGCATGAGGAGTCCAAGTTGCTTCTTTTCACCTGACAGTGGGGATTTTCCCCGGGATGGACGTAGCGCGTGGAAGGAACACGTTATTCCAACCAGTTCCTTTCCCCTCCATCAGGCACCAGGGGGAGGCAGTATAGAGACCAGGATTACTGCATGTTTTTGTGAGGGTATCAACCCTAGGAAACACGGGGAGAACATGCAAACTCCACACAGAAAGGCCCCATCGCCAACCCTACCTAGGGTGTGGTCGCTTATGACGCGGAGGAGGGAACACGCCCCAGCACCCACAGCGTCCCCCGGCGGGAATCGACCTTCTAGCTGTGAGGCAAAGCGCTAACCACTGCAACACCGTGTCTTTTATCTTCTAATCTTTGTTTCTGGGGGTCCCAGGAACTAAATATTTTGAGATGGGGGGGTCTGCGACTCTGCGGCAAATACATATCACTTTGGAGGTCCTCGGCATGCACCAGGCACGTGCTCACATCGACATCAAAGGGGGCTTGAGCCCCTGCCCTTTTACCCGTCTCTAAAAAGTGCCCTCTCAGACCATGAATAAAAGGCCCTTTTCGAAATGTCAGCCCCTGCCTCTCTAACATTCTCTGCACGTCCCTGTTGAGCACCATCGATATACCAACAAGACATGTGTCGGACTCAGGTCTTAAAGGGTTAAACCCTACAGCATATACTTATAGCTCAGTGATTCTCCAACTTGTTTCATTTCTCTCTCTCTCTCTCTCTCTCTCTCTCTCTCTCTCTCTCTCTCTCTCTCTCTCTCTCTCTCTCTCTCTCTCTCTCTCTATCTGTCTCCAACACATGCAAGCCCTCTAGCAGTGCTGTGCTATCTTGAGGTAATGTGTGTGTGTGTGTGTGTGTGTGTGTGTGTGTGTGTGTGTGTGTGTGTGTGTGTGTGTGTGTGTGTGTGTGTGTGTGTGTGCATGGTTGCGTATGGGTGTAACACTCTTGTCCGTGTTACTTACTTCTGTGTTTGTGTGTGTGTGTGTGTGTGTGTGTGTGTGTGTGTGTGTGTGTGTGTGTGTGTGTGTGTGTGTGTGTGTGTGTGTGTGTGTGTGTGTGTGTGTGTGTGTGTGCATGTTACAGGCACAACTAGAAGCAGTGCTCTTCCGAGCACAGGTCTCCACCAGGCCACACAAATCGGCCTGTTATAGCGCCACCATGAGGCTGATTTAAAAAATGTGGGGCAGAGGTTCTGAATTAGCATCCAGGGAGTGTGTGTGCTCAGTTTGGCAGCGATCGGGCCAACGGCGCCGGAGATTAGCTGGTAACAACCAGGCCACACAAATCGGCCTGTTATAGCGCCACCATGAGGCTGATTTGAAAAATGTGGGGCAGAGGTTCTAGATTGGCATCCAGGGAGTGTGTGTGCTCAGTTTGGCAGCGATCGGGCCAACGGTGACTGAGATTAGCTGTTCACAAACTGCGAGGACGCACGGACGCACGCACGGACGCACGCACGGACGCACGGACGGACGGACGGACGGACGGACGGAGGGGAAAACATACTCTCCCTCAGCCTTCGGCTGGTGGAGACAACAAAGGGAGATTCCCTGTGTCAGAGCGATTGAGTGAAAGCAGTAGGGGCGGATATCCACGCATACACGTGCGAACCATAGACTGTATAAAAGATATGGACAAAGTGAAGCCATTGGTTTCTATGCAGCGCAAATGACACAATATGGCAGCAAGAGCCGCTGATACAAACGACCTACGGCCTGGTCGCGACTTAGGCCACGACTTGGAGGTCGTAGGTCCCGGTTCTGGAGGTTTTGCGCGATCTCGGTCGTAATTCAGCGACCTGGGAAGTCCGCGATCGAAACTCTACGCTTGCTAAGGGAAGGGACGCGAGTTTAGAAACTCTACGCTTGCTAAGGGAAGGAGCGCCGCGATCGAAACTCTACGCTTGCTAAGGGAAGGGACGCGAGTTTAGAAACTCTACGCTTGCTAAGGGAAGGAGCGCTCGTTTTCAACAGCGTCGGCAGGTTAGCTACTCAGTGTTAACCTCGCCTACCAGGCTTTCTCCCGGGAGAGAGCCTGGTGTTCGTTCACAACAGACCGTTTGGTTTCCGCCTAAAGCGCGGAAACCACTAGAAGAAGCGGCGTCGCTTTGATTTGGTTCCCTCCGTTTGTTTCCCCAATCCCTTTTAAAATGCTGGAGTAGCCTACGTAGTCTTGCCAGTCGCTACGGGTTGGATTAAAAGATGCACATACCAAACGAATTTTTCGAAAGCAAAACTACGCCTCATCAAGGTGTTTATTAGGTCGGCCCTAAAAGTATGTCCTTGGGTGCAGGGGAATATTTTGGGTTAAAACTGAATCCGGTTGATAGTTCCGGCCAAAGTGTAGTCCGTCTAGGACTACAACATGACGTAAAGTGGTTTCCGCTCCCGACCGGATCAAACCCCGTAAAGTGAAGTGATCCCAGACTAAAGGTGGTTGCACACTGCTGCGTTTTTCGTTGCGAAATGCGTTTTTCAGTGCAAGGAGAGAGAGAGAGATAGAGAGAGCAAGGGACCGAGTGGTGCGCGAAACGGGCGGCAGTGTGCAAACGTGATTGACATAACATTAGGTTGATTTTTTTATTCACGCGCTCCGAAATTCACCCCGATATTCGGCCCGAAAAACGCAGCAGTGTGCAACCACCTTTACTCAGTGTCGGCAGGTTAGGGTTAGGGTTAGGGTTAGGGTTAGGGTTAGGGTTAGGGTTAGAGTTGGGGTTAGGGTTAAGGTTAGGGTTAGAGTTAGAGTTGGGGTTAGGGTTAAGGATAGGTTTTGGTGCACCTCGCGCGGTCCAAGTGACTACAATGGAGCGCTTCCTACCTCCGGTTCAGCCAATCACAAGCTTCAAAAGGTTGAATAGCGCTGCTGCTCTAGAATATTCTGCAAAAAGACCTTTTAAATACGACCGCGGACTTCCCAGGTCGCTGAACAACGGCCCGATCGCGCAACAACGGCCCGGGGACGACCGAGGTGGCGCAACCACGGCCGGGGGTCGCGAAACTAGACCGGCCGCGACCTAACAAGTATGTACCGCGAACTACGACCTCCAGAACCGGGACCTACGACCTCCAGGTCGTGGCCTAGGTCGCGACCAGGCCGTAGGTCGTTCGTATCAGCGGCTGTCTCTCCAATATGGGTCCTTGGCATGGGTGTTGCCATCATAGATTGAAATGCAACCATAGGATGCTATTGGCTGCCAACGGTCACATGCAACCGCAGGGATACATGGGAGAATGTGGTCGGAGCCTCCCGAAATACAGCACACAAAGAAGAACACAGCCGGCTGGTATCAGTTTAGTTGGCCACGCCCCCCGCAATGGGACCTCATTTTCACAAAACGCATATAATCGTGATTGAAAGGCAATTTTTAACTAGCAATAGGAACCATAAAGTATTCATGAAAATATTAATTAAGGTTAGAAAACGAAAGGGGAAAATGAATGGGATCCAAAGGAGAACAATTCTTTTTGCGATCGGCCGGGGGGGGAAACGGCGCAACTAGCGGCCAATCATAGGAAGTTTTAGTTCCGTATTGGAGTCATTTTAAATCGGCGGAACTCTCCCCCTGGTGCGAACGCATGCACACACACACACACACACACACACACACACACACACACACACACACACACACACACACACACACACACACACACACACACACACACACACACACACACACACACACACACACACATGCAGATGCTTCTCCTCTTGTTCATGGAGACAAATCTGTCGTTCAGAGAGCAAACTTGCAGTGTGGTTTTGGAATTGATGAAAATATGTTTGTTTAAACTAAACACATTTCAAAAGAAATGAAAAAAAGAATGAAAGAAATTAAATAAATGTAGGAAACGGAAACAAGGGGGATATTTACTTGCGCGACCCATTATAGAAATTGATCCGCGACACACAATTGGGTCCCGACACACACATGCGCACAGGCACGAGCAAAGGCACGCACACACACGCAGACACGCAGACACAAAAACACATGAGTGCATGAATGCACACATCAGACACACACGGAAATAACACAAAACACCCTCAAGTACCGCACACAAAAGAGACATCTCTCTCTCTCTCTCTCTCTCTCCCTCTCTCCCTCTCTCTCTCTCTCTCTCTCTCTCTCTCTCTCTCTCTCTCTCTCTCTCTCTCTCTCTCTCTCTCTAGGGGTAGAGTATATTCTGGGGCTCTGTTCCCAGCTTAGAGGGATTAGCACCATGATCCTATTACATATGTTTATATATATATATTTCTTCATATTATTTTAGACGGTTCAGTGTTTTTGTGGAACTGGGCGATAAAAAGAACACAGCTCGACAACATGACTAACGGAGCGGTTAAATAGCACAGCTGACAACGCTCCACGTGACCACCTCACCACCACTACAGTCATTAGAATGTTCTTATTTTGATCATAATACCCAATTATTGCCCAATGTCAAGTCTACAGGGTTTCTTCAGAATATGTATGACTCTCAGGGACGTGCTGGCCATTGGGAAAAGCGGGACAACTCCCGAACGGCCGGTTCATTCCCGGCCATTAGGAAAAAAAATTAAATAAAATGACGGCCTTCGTTCCTTTTTGGGGGCTGGGCGGCCAACAAAGTAAATCGTCACTGTCGGGCAGAAACCTCGTATCTACAAGTTTCAAATTTGTATATTTTTTCGCAAAGCAAAGCCCTGCTTCATAATACAAGGCCATCGCACAAAAGTAGTGAGAACAGCCGATCTACAAGCACACAACGCCTCGCGGCGCGAGGCGTTGTGTGCTTGTAGATCGGCTGTTTTCACTAGTTTAAATCAATTTAAAATGATAAATACAAAACAAACGGTTTTGGACATACAAGGTTTCCAACTGACAACGACGAAACATAACTCATGTAATTGGCCCACTGGCTTGTCACTTGTCATGATCTGAAATGGCAAATCTTTGAGTAGCAGCAGCGCTATAGAGAGAGATCTCTCTCTATAGCGCGCAATGAGGGCCTCTACAACTCTTTTTCCCGGGCTGAATCAGGGGCCCAGCACGTCCCTGATTGACTCTGATTTTACTACGACGCTGTGGCACATTAGGAGTCCGCTTGTGCTATAGTGGCTCTCAAAAGTTTTATTTGCAAGGACGCCCATAACTCTGAGAGTAGGGCTGTCACAATTATTACATAATCGTCTAATCGTAATTATTTGTGGTAATCGCAATTATTTAGCATCATCGTCATAATCGTTTCCATGTTGAGAAATGTTAATATAGTTTCAAACACTTTCAAAAAGTAGTGGAAATAGCAGATCTACAAGCTCACAACGCGTCGCATCGCGACGCGTTGTGAGCTTGTAGATCGGCTATTTCCACTATCAATGTTCTTTTTAAGTATAAAGTCGTCAAATATGTCAGTCATTTCTTTGTATATTTAAGTTATGTGTCATATCTACCATGTGCAACTTCAAAGCCTAAAAGCCAAACAGAAATGTAATTGTCAATGACAAATAAACAATTAAATTGTTAATCACAATTATTTGAGTGACAATTAATCGTCATGTAAAATGTCATAATCATGACAGCCCTAATCTGAGAGGGTACAAATGGAACCATTTGTACGGTTATGGTCACCCAGGGCTGTCTCTCTATGTGTTTCTGGTCATATTGTTGTCCGCTGATTTTGTATGTCCGTGTCAAAAACATTATTTTGACAAAAATGGCCACCACAAACCAACATGGCGAGGACCCCTGTAAATGGTGCATTAATAAATACATGTATCCAAAAGTGCTTTGCAATGTCCATTCCATGACCCACTCACACACACATTGACCCCTCACACACATTGACCCACTCACACACACATTCCATTGACCCACTCACCACACATTGACCACTCACACACACATTCCATTGACCCACTCACACACAAATTCCATTGACCAACTCACACACACATTGACCCACTCAAACACACATTGACCCACTCACACACACATTGACCCACTCACACACACACATTCCATTGACCCACTCACACACACATTGACATTGACCCACTCACACACACATTCACACACCTTGGAGTCTAGTGATTCTTTTTGCTCTGGACCGTTCTCATCTTTGACAGTTTGTTCATGTGCCTGATAGTTGCTGGTATCTTTGAGACTGCGTAGCCGCTTTGCCCCCAGCGCCGTGGTTTACACTTCAATGTACCGTTAGACATGTCCTGTTATAGTTATTAGTTGTCCTGTGTATCCACATGAAGACATCTGCACAACTATACTGTATATATGTATTAAATACTATGCTGCTGTAGATGTACATGTGTATATAATACTGTATACACATGTCTTGTAAAACACTCTGAATTCCTTCTGCATAAAATACTGTAGAGTAGACCACAGAAAATACTCTCTCTCTCTCTCTCTCTCTCTCTCTCTCTCTCTCTCTCTCTCTCTCTCTCCCTCTCCCTCTCTCTCCCTCTCTCTCTCTGACATCTTGAGTCCATCAGTGCGTTGGCAGTCAGACGTAGTGTGTGTGTGCGTGCGTGTGTGTTAAGGTGGTCATTTTCATTTCATCATTACCCTAAAAGTAATGTGCACGGCAGTGATAAAAAAAAACTCAAAAAATTCAATTCCTCAAAGTATAGGCCTACTTTCTAACCAAAATGAGAAATAAAATAATGTGAACTTCTCCGTAGCCTACTACCTCCTCAATAGATGTAACCATCTTATATATACATTCCTCTAAGAGCCGCATCCCACTTCACGCCCCCTTTACATCGACTTCAACTCATAGGTAGTCGTCTAGGACGTAAGGAGTACCGCCCCTAACCCTATGCCGTCCGCTCATTCGCTAAGCACGAGAGAGAGGAGGCAACAGGGGAGGGGGTGCGGGCAAGCGAGAGAGAGAGAAATTTGACACCACTGTGTTTGCATGTGCCTGCTGCAGAGAAATAGCAGAGGCTTAACAGTCACTTCTCTCCAGTGCCTGCTGCAGAGAAATAGCAGAGGCTTAACAGTCACTTCTCTCCAGTGCGTCCGGCGGTCAAATATGTCCAACCGGAAACGTGCGCTGCGGCACAATAGTTCCGCCACAATAGTTTCCCCCCCCCCCCCCCCCCCCCCCCCCAATTCTTTTTTTTTTTTTTTTTTTTTACTTTTTTTTTTTTTTTTACTTTTTTTTTGCG
>NW_027664605.1:5000-19422 GCF_963921795.1 Nannobrachium achirus
CAGATCATTGTTTTTCTAGCAAAGGGCAGTGCTTCTCAACCTTTTCAGCTAGGGCGCGACCCACTCTGACGAGCACCACTTGGAAGTTGGAAGAGTTGGGGCGTTACATTTTGTTTAACATGATTCTATTGTGAAAATAGCAGATCTACAGCCGTTGTGAGCATGTCGATCAGCTATTTTCTGCCTCTAATATTTGGCCAATCCTACCATTTAAAAAAAAAATTAAAGTCTTTAAATTGTCAGTTTAGAATGTGCAGATACCCTTTATACACTTAAACTGTATGTTGGTTTGTTTACTGTTAAATGAGATAACAATGTTACACATTAAGCTAATCATCTGGGGACCCCCCAAAATAATTTGGGGGACCCCCATGGACCCCCATGTTGAGAACCACTGGGTTAGTGCAGTCTGCAGATCATTGTTGTACTAGCTAAATGTTGGTTGGTGCAGTGACAGTGTGCAGAACATTGTTTTACTAGCAAAATATTGGTTAGTGCAGTCAGCAGATCATTGTTTTACTATTGAAATGTTGCTTGGTGCAGTGATAGTGTGCAGAACATGGCACTGACTGCACACACACTTGTGAGCCATAAGCACAAAAAAAAAAAGAAAAGAAAACAACAAGAAATGGTTCCAGGCAGTGCTGCCCTTTTATAGACTGTTAATACATTATTGATTGTATTTGAGGCCTTATATTATGAAGGCAAAATGAGTCAACTGGAAGTCTGGAGGGCAGAGGGAGCAGTGAGTAGAGCAGTGTTCCACTAAAGTAACTAATGTTAGTTTGAACTTGAAATAAGCACTCACCTAATTTCAACATGTGTATACCTCTGTGTTAAAGGTAGTGTACGTGATCTTCTTTGGTTAAAATAAGTGTTGAATACGTCTATATTCTCATTGTACTCATTGCAATAGAGAAGGGGTCTTCAACGTTTTCAGGCCAAGGACCCCTTAGTTGAGAGAGAGAGATGAAGCAGGGACCCCCACAACCTTTTCATAGATTCCATATACAGTAGTTTCATTGTTTGACAGTACAATCGTCAGTGTATTTTGGATTCATGTCTATTTGTGTTTTCAGATATTTAACCACATGAACTGTCAATACTTAATAAACATGACCTTGTAGAGCTTGTAGATCGTCTATTTTCGGCTAAAGTTCTCAGAATATGGATGCCAGGGTTCAAGTAGTTAGTAGTAAAAAAAGTTTCTATCACTCAAAGATTTGGAGGACCCCCTGTAGTAACTCTGAGCACCCCCTAGGGGTCCCGGACCCCCTGTTGATGACCTGCTATAGAGTGTTTGTTCAGTAACAGGAGTCCCCATGTCTCTCCAGCTCTCTACAGAAAATATATTTTCAGGAAACATACAGATTAAAAGTGGAAAGAAAACGTTAGTTGAACAATAACATTTAAGCTGATAAATGTGTACTCTTTCCTGATTGGGGGGGGGCATCCGTACTAGATGCCCGAACCACCTACAGTAAGCTGACTCCTTTCCAAGTGTAGGAGCAGCGGTTCTACTCCAAGTCTCTCTCGGGTGAATGAACTTCTCACCCTATCTCTAAAGGAGATAACAGTCACCCTATAGACCAATTATTTGTTTACAAACATTGAGACTGAATGCACAGCTGTCTGTATCATGTAATCAATTCCCAACAGATCCCCAAACCTGTTGTTTTGGGGAGCACTGGTTATTCAACCTCCTCTTGTGTGCTAGTGAGGTGCTGCCATGGGTGCGCCCTTATCGAGACATATATACTTCATTGCGCAACGGTGTTCCACGTCAAGAGTAGCTGATATACAAACTCACATTGTGTCACCAATGCAACCCTTTTGAGCTTGGAGGTCTGCGGCTCTGCGCGCGACACCGTCGCAGGACGGAGCATAATTAGGCTTCATGGACTGCAGCTGGGCGAGCAGTAGACGCTCTGGTGATCCAGTGGATCGGGTGGGTGATCATGAGGAGCGCTCCCTCTGTTCTGATGACGGTGAATAGAGGTGGGGTTTGAAGGACAACTGTTTTGAATCGCTATTATTGTTTACAATCAACAGAAACTAAGGATTATATATTTCAAGAGTGAGAATTTACAGTAAAAATCCTAAGCATTCTTCCTCCACACTGGGAGAAAAACGGCATCTGAAAGTTTGCTGGAATGCATTTTGAAACACGAGTGCCATCCATTGCATCCTATGAACGGTGGGGTTCATTTGGTGCCGACCGGCGTGCGCATACTGGTTTATATCAATGTGACGTGGACCATTAAGGCATCTATAACAATGATTTCTAATAAATAGAGCTTTAACCTTTTAATGAACAACATTTTTTTGTTTTAACGAACAACAAAAAATATCACTTATATGAAGGTGTACTTTAATCATACAACCAACCTGGAATGGATCACAAAATGCAAGTAATCGGTCAAAGTCAGAAGTTGGACTGTTGTTAAAAGAAAGAAAGAAAGATAAATTCCTGATAAATCAGTTTGTTTACCAAGTTGACTTATTGCACAGTAAACTCTGAGATTCTACACAACCAATAACCAATATACGGGCCCAATCTGGTTACATTTCACTGATTATGGGCTTAATATTGATGGCATAAAGGGGATTCTATTAGTGTGGTTGCCCTAACAGGGCATCATCTGGGGATCAGATGTAGAGGTCAGCTCCATATATGGAGATATAGGTGATGATCCAGTCGTCTCCATGTATGGATATCCAGGGTTTGAGATTTGATGAGGTGATGTCACAACAATGATCACAATGTCAACAAACAGGTCAGCAGCTATAGACATTGAGGTGTTACTCACGGACAAGATACAAGATACAGACAAGGTGTGCCGGTTTTCATAATGAACTGCGACCTATATGGTCGCCATAAACAATAGGAACAATAGCAATAGCCTTTCACTAGATGTGCGTCAAGTGTGTGTGTGTGTGTGTGTGTATGTGTGTGTGTGTGTGTGTGTGTGTGTGTGTGTGTGTGTGTGTGTGTGTGTGTGTGTGTGTGTGTGTGTGTGTGTGTGTGTGTGTGTGTGTGTGTGTGTGTGTGCGTACAACCTTTAGCCTTCTGGGCCCCTGCAGAGGTGACTGGTAAGCCCTGTTTGCTACAGTAGCAGGATATAATTTCTGCTTACACATGCACGTACACGCGCGCGCGCGCACACACACACACACACACACACACACACACACACACACACACACACACACACACACACACACACACGCACACAGAGAAGGTCATAAGGTTCATTTCACACATCCTGTGTGTGCGTGCGCGCGTGTATGTGTGCGTCTGTGTGTGATGGATATTGCATGTCAGCAGAGTCAAAGAGGCTTTAGTGATTTGGGAGTCGGAGACAGAGCTGTGTGTGTGTGTGTGTGTGTGTGTGTGTGTGTGTGTGTGTGTGTGTGTGTGGTTGGTTGTGTCAGCCCCCTTCCCACCAGACACAAAAACTGAGAGATCCTTCACCTGGATCAATCCATATACACACACACACACACACACACACACACACACACACACACACACACACACACACACACACACACACACACACACACACACACACACACACAGAGTATGTTGATCCCAGGGGCTGCCAGAGATTTTGAGATTTTTCTTGTCTTTCAAGAGATTCAGGCAGACAGACAGACAGACAGACAGACAGACAGACAGACAGACAGACAGACAGACAGACAGACAGACAGACAGACAGACAGACAGACAGACACATGTACAGGTAGACACGTTACAGGTAGACAGAGAGACAGGATGACTAATAGGCTCTAAGAGAGACAGACGGACGGACAGATGGATAGATACAGTATAGCTCTCTCTTTCTCTTCTTCTCCCATCCTATCTCTTGTCTGTCTCTTCCTCCTCTCATCCTCCCCTCTCTCTCTCCTCTTGTCTTTCTTTCCATCTCTCCATCTCTCTCTCTCTCTCTCTCTCTCTCTCTCTCTCTCTTCTCTCCATCCAACTGTTCTGGTGATGTGATTGCTTTCAAGCTGGATTTACCTAATAAATCACCATCTAACACACCACAAACTACACACACGCGCACACACACACACACACACACACACACACACACACACACACACACACACACACACACACACACACACACACACACACACACACACACACACACACAGTTTCCAACTACCGGTACATCGTTTTAGGATGATAAATGAACACGCAGTCTACTATGAACTCTATACTCTACAGTGCATGCGTGTGTGCGTGCGTGCTTGCGTGCGTGCGTGTGTGTGTGTGTGTTTGCACATGAGCATGTCCAGCTGTGAAGCAGCCTGGCTATGTGCCAGCTCAGTAGGCTGTGTCATAATACTTCTGTCTGTCTGTCTTCCTTAAACCTTTTCCCCCCCTTTCTCTCTTCCTATCCATTTATGGAGTGATCAAACTTTTTCATGTTGAGTACGCCCATATAAATATGTATTTGGCCACAGACCCCCATCTGAAAATATTGTGTGCCCAGAGATACACCAAGGTTTTCAACTATTTTTTGGGGGGAAAATAGCAGATTTGTAAGCTCACAACTCGTTGCACATTGTGAGCACGGATCAGCTATTTTCAAACGGCCAATAGAGTTAAAGTGATCAAGCTGATGATTCTTTATTAACTTTATTAACCCCACTTTGAGAACCACAGGTTCATAATGTCTCATTTCTTTCTAGAACAAATCACAAGTGCTGGAATGTTTCCTCAATATACAGTACATATGCATGGCCATTCTTTTATTTAGAAGTGGGGCTACGTTTTTTAATCGGACCTGTCAGAGCGGTGGGGCGATGCAACGCCGTTGGTTCTTTGAGGAAGGCGAAGGGCCTCAGAGTGTGTGTGTGTGTGTGCACGCGCGTGTGCGTGTCTGTGTATGAACATTTCACATTAACCTGTGTGTTTGTGCGTGCGTGAGGATACATGTGTGTGTGTTCATGTTCCGCTCCACTATTTCCATTATAGAGCTCCAGTCACCCTTAGCCTCTCTCTCTCTGTCTCTCTGTCTCTCTGTCTCTCTCTGTCTCTCTCTGTCTCTCTCTCTCTCTCTCTCTCTCTCTCTCTCTCTCTCTCTCTCTCTCTCTCTTAGTTGGGGACCCACATGCCCAAAAGCTCAAGGAATAGGGTTGAACCTGTGATATTCTGCCGTATTTTTTATTTCAGTTGTATCTATTAGTTTGGTCATTAAGGTCCACATAATGGCCTGCTCTGCCGGAAACATTGCGAAAAAAAGTTTTGAATATTCACTGTCCTGTTGACTGCACTACACAGGAACAGAAAAATATTTTAAAAAATAAAAAAATATGCTTTAAGTAGCATGTGAGGGGTCAAACGGTAGGTTCCGTACGGAACCATTGTTTACTTAGATATGGAAGGATGACCTCCCACTTGGGTAATGACGCCCCCTGGCGATCATTCAGAGAAACTACTTCAGCTCCCGTACTAACGTAGGTAGGAAGGGCCTGTCACTCAAACCGGAGTGACCCGCCTCCAGGCTATATAAGCCCCCGGAGGCGGAAGTAACATCCTCTTAATACCACTCTCTGCCACATTCAGTGAAACAGAGGGGCATTACGTGGGAGGTCATCCTTCCATATCTAAGTAAACAATGGTTCCGTACGGAACCTACCGTTTACTGTCAATATTCCAGGATGACCTCCCACTTGGGATTCTTAAACTCCCCTCTAAGCCACAACCTACTCTCATACCCCCACACACCCCTCATACGGGTGAGCACAGCCCAAACGGGCGTGACCCATCACCCAGAAGGTCCCAGGCCCACCGGACCTGGGTGTGAAGGCATGAGAAAATAAGGAGAGACCCTGACAGACCGAAGTCCGCCTCATTCAACTAAATGAAAAGGACAAGTCCGCCTTATAAGTAAGACACACTATATAAGGAAAACACAGGGTCCCCCCCAAAATACCCCAGGTGGCTACATGCCCACCTGTGGGAGGGGAAGATCCGACTCCTCTATGACGTAGAGGAGGCAACTGCACCCAGAACCGAATGCGCTAGCGAAGAGGATTCGATATCCAGGTGATAGTAGGCTGCAAAGGTAGAAGGCGAAGACCAATTCGCCGAAACACAAATCTCCTGAACGGAGACTCCCTTTGCCAGTGCCCACGAAGTAGCCACACCTCTAGTGCTATGGGCTTTAAGTGCCGCCGGCACTTCCACACCCGCACTAGAGTAAGCCAGCCTAATAGCATCCACAATCCACCTCGAAAGAGTGGGTCTAGACACCGGCTTTCTGACAAGAACATTGCCCATTTCCACGAAGAGCTGAGAAGAAGCTCTAGAACCAGCAGTCCTGTCACAGTAGGCCTTCAATGCCCTGACAGGACAAAGGCAATTCAGCCGTTCATCCTCCACCGAGACAAACGGAGGAGGATGAAAAGCCAGAAGAACAACAGGCTCCTTAGGAACCACCATGTTCTTAGGAACAAACTTAAGATGAGGCTTGAGCAACACCTTGAGATCATTGTTCATAAACTGCATGCACTCCGCAGACACCGAGAGAGCTTGCAGGTCACCAACTCTTTTAGCCGTGGCCAAAGCCAGCAAAAGAGCCGTCTTGAAACTCAAAAGTTTCAAAGGCATCCCTACAAGCGGCTCAAAGGGAGCCCGACATAGGCCCCCTAGAACCACCTGCAGATCCCAAACTGGGAACAAAGACCTAGTCACCGGCCTCAAACGTTCAACTCCTTGCATGAACTTGATGACCTCCGGGACTTTAGAAGGTGCCTTGCCCGCCACCCCCAGGTGACAGGCATTAATAGCCGCCAAATACCCCCTAAGGGTAGAAAATGCAAGACCACTTCTCAAGCGGTCCTGCATAAATTCCAGAATTTCCTGGGCTGACGCCACATGGGCCACCACCGGTGGAACACGCGACTCACACCAGTCCTCAAAGGCATTCCACCTTCCATCATAAGACGCCCTCGTAGAAGGCGCCTTAGCACTCTGAATGGTAGCCACCACTTCAGAAGAAAAACCAGCCGCCAGCAGGTTTAACCTTTCACGTGCCAAACCCACAGGTCTAGGACCTGCAGGTCTTGGTGGAAGATCTCCCCCCTGGCCTGACTCAACAGATCCCTGCACTGAGGCAGCTGCCAACCCGGTTCGCAAAGGAGAGGGGCGATCGCCGACCTCCACGTGCCCTTGTAGGGAGCCACCAGGAGCATCTCCAGACCGAACCTCCTGACTCTCTCCAGAGTGGGTCGGATTAAGTCGAAGGGGGGAAACGCGTACAGTAGACCTCTCGGCCACGTGTGCGCTAAGGCGTCCAACCCCAAGGGAGGACTGCCCTTCACCGCGAAGAACAACGGACACTTCGTATTCTCCGCTGACGCAAACAGGTCCGCCACTGGCTGACCGAACTTGCGAAAAATCTGGTTCGCCACCCTGGGGTGGAGAGACCAATCCTCGTAGCGAGAACCTCCCCTGGACAGGAGATCTGCTCCGCTGTTGAGGAGACCTGGGACGTGTAAGGCCCTGATCGACTTGAGGCGCGACAAGCACCAAACCGTCAATTCTCGAGCCAGACGGTCCAGTGGCAACGACGACAGGCCCCCCTGTTTGTTGACATAAAACATGGCCGTCGTATTGTCTGTCCTGACCAGGACGTGACAATGCAAAATCCAAGGCTCGAAATGCTTGAGCGCCAGGAGTATAGCCATCAACTCCAAATAGTTGATGTGACGACCCCTCATCTCCAGAGGCCAAAGCCCCTGCGCTGTGCGCCCCTCGAAAGTGGCTCCCCATCCACTGAGACTGGCGTCTGTCGTGATCGACTTGCGGGAAACCACCTCGCCAATCGAGACTCCGCTGGTGAGGAACCCCTCCACCAGCCACGGAGACAGGGCGATCGCGCAGGAAGGGGAAACCGTAACCTTCTTGTACTTCAAGGAGGGCGGGATCCCGAGGGATAACATCCATCTTTGAAAAGGTCTCATATGAAACCTGCCCAAACGCAACAGATGTACTGCGGAAGCCATCATTCCCGTCAGTACCATGCAACTCCTGTAAGTGACCTCCTGGCCCACTTGAAAAGAGTCGAGACATTCCCGAAACCTGTCCACCCTCTCCTCTGAGAGACGGGCCGACATGTCGGATGAGTCCAGAAGGACCCCAATGAATGTAAGACGACTTGCTGGAGTCAGCATGCTCTTGCCGTGGTTGACTATGAAACCTAAGGCCTTCAGGTGAGCCAAAACCACTTGTGTGTGACGCGCCACTTCGTGGGCGGAGCTCGCTGAAATCATCCAATCGTCGATGTACGTCGCCAACCTGACGCCCTGCTGTCTCAGCGGGGCGATGGCTGCTTCGGTCACTTTCACGAAAACCCTCGGGCTCAGTGACAGACCGAAAGGGAGTACTGTGTACTCGTACAGGCGACCCTCGAAGGCGAACCGTAGGAATTTCCTGTGTGGGGGATAAATCTGGACGTGCTGATAAGCATCCTTCAGATCCACTGAACAGTGGAAATCCCCTTGCCTGACCGACCGTAACATGGTGGGTACAGTTAGCATCCTGAAAACGTATTTCTTCAGGTACACGTTTAGTGCCTTTAGGTCCAGGATGGGACGTAGCCCCCCCCCCTTTTTGGGCACCAGGAAATAACGGCTCCAAAATCCCATGCGGGATTGGGTCCTGTCCAGCTCCACTATAGCACCCTTGCTTAGCAAGGAGCTGATCTCTTCTCTCAAAAGATTTGCTTTTAAACCACGCGCCCTGGTATGAATAACCCTGCTCGAAAGCGGGGGTATGTCTGCGAACTGTATCGTTCGAAATACCCAATGGCTCGGGTTGCATAACTTCCACTGGCGCGCGCAGCGTGCTAGCGTGTTTTGAGCGAGAGAAACCCCACCACTGTGCTTCCGTGACGGCGGAGCTTTTTGGCGGCCGGACCGGAAGTGGGGAACCTGCGTATCCGTATCCGGAACGACCGGATGCGGAGCGCAAGGGTTCAATAGGCCGCATGGCGGAAACACCTTCTGGTTGTACCGCTTGACTAGCGGAGCTATTTTGCGGCGGGACCGGAAGTGGGGAACCTGCGTATCCGTATCCGGAACACCCGGATGCGGAGCGCAGGGGTTCAATAGGCCGCAAGGCGGGAACACCTTCTGATTGTACCGCTTGACTAGCGGAGCTTTTTTGCGGCCGGACCGGAAGCGGGGAGCTAGCGAATCCGTATCCGGTGAAACCGGAAGCGTTCGGTTTTCGCTCGATAGAGCAACAGGAAGAGCAAAGCGATTCGACTGATAAACAGACTCGCCCACAACTAAAGCATTCTCCCCTGACAGGAGAGGAACTTTTACGTTTAATACCTGCTCTAAGGCCTTTATGCTTGTCCCTTGACCCGGGCTCATAGTAGGCCGACAGAATTTCTGACTCAAGGTTAAATTCATAGCATCGCTCACGCGAGGGAAAATCCACTCGCGCGCATGAGGAACCACATAATTGTTTGACGTTAACATTACTGGTTGCTGATAAAACCTGTGACTGATTAAAGAGTCCTGACGGGACTCCATCATTCTTACAGGAGGCATGCATAAAGGAGTCATATTGTCGACGCGAGGGATATCCCACTCGCGCGCTTGAGGAACCACATAATTGTTTGACAATAACATTACTGGTTGCTGATAAAACCTGTGATTGATTATCGAGTCCTGACAGGACTTCATCATTACTACAGGAGGCATGCACGATGGGGTCGTCTGTGCTAGTGCGAGAGAGTTGGACAGAGACAGACTTTGCTCTTTCAACATATTTATTGCCGACACAGGAGGCATCAAATTCAACATTTTCATTTCCCCGACACGGGGTACAGAAAAACGCCCTCGTTTGGGGGGAGGGGGACCGAGAGACACCTCGGACCCCCGCCCCAGCACAATCCCCCTCTTCCGAGTGTCATTTGCGCTGTCCCCTACCGCGGCCACCGCGGTAGGAAGACTGCTGCCTGCCATCCTTGGACGGGCGGCGCGGCTGAGCGCGCTCGGGAACCACAACCTTGCTGCGGGGCCTGTCAGGCGCCCTGGCTGCAGAGGCTCCCCTGGAGGAAGACGAGTGCTTCTTAAAAGAAGCAGAGCGGCCCCTTTCCTTGACGCGGGAGGAGCGGGACGCCCTCCTAGCTTGCTGCGGTTCTTCCTGTGGCACTGTGGTGGACTCGACAATGTCCTTAGCAGCCTTAAAGAACGTGACTCTGCCCTGCAGCAGCTCCAAACCGCCGCCCATGAGGGTGGTGGGACTGTTCTCCATGTTGATGAGGGATTTATACATCTCCCCGCGAGGACCCACAGGCTTCTCGCCCACGTCCCTCTTAGGCTCGAGGTCGACATAGTCGAGCCAGCGGGCTCTCTCAGCTTGGAGGTTATAATCCATGGACCTGCCCATCCACTTGACCGCATGCCAATTGACCTTCAGCATGATGTCGAATAGGGTGTTTAGCTCCGCAGTGTGCTCCCCCGTGGGCAGACCTTTGACCAGGTCTTTGGTGGAAGCTAGCAAGAGCTGGATAAGATTAAGGTCCTTAGCAGCCAGAGCAGCGGACCGGTAGGCGTTACGAGCCCTGTCCGACTGCAGCTTGTCCTCCAGGACAGTGAACCCCGGCGGGTTGGTGCCGACGGGGCCGACAAACGGCCCGTTTTTAGCCGTGCCTACATCCTTGTACTGGGGTCTGACGGAACCCAGAAAGGATTGTGCCAACAGGTGGTCCAGGTTAGGGCAGGTGGACATGCCTGCCTCCGCACCGCCAACCAAATCCAACACAGAAAAAGGCAGCTTCCTGGGGTCTTTGTGTGTCTTCCATGAGGAATGGAGGGCCTTGGTGAAACCTTTCACCAGCGGCAGCCTGGAGAGGACATACGGGGCGGGAACCGAAGGCTCCTGCCCGGGCATTTCGTCATCATCCTCGGCCTCTTCAGAGGGGAGAGGAGGTGGCAACTCCTCTCCAACTCTGGCAAGAGCTCTCATGTAGACCGTGAGATGATCCAGCATTTCTGCTGCAGAATCGACGTCCTCTGCTCCCGCTTCACCCGCTTGACTGGCGGGTGGAGGGGCAGTGGTGCCTGAGGAGGACTGGGAGCTCCCTGCGGCGTCCAGTTGACGTGCTGGAGCCGCAGGGGCATTACCTTTCACTGTGACCGTGAGTCGAGAACCATCGTCCTCGACGGAGTCCTCCTCCTCCTCGGCCGTGTATCCAGAGTATTCAGAACCAGAACCCTCGCTCTGACAGGAGCTCAGGTCCGACTCTCGCCTGAAAGTCTGGACTGTTTTGGTGATGCTCACGTTGAGGGGAACGTCCCCGACGGTCACATCCGAGCGTTTCTTTTTGGGCACCGCGCCCGAAGGGGAAAAGGCTACCGGAGGGATGTTAGCCTTCTTGGTCGCCTTCTTAGCGGCGACTTCACCAGACCCGCCAGCTCCAGTGACAGTGGAGCTAGCTGCGGTCGGTTGCGCGGCAGGCGGTGTCTCATGTAGCACGGCGCCATCTTGACTTGGAATGGCGCGCTGTTTGCCAAACGGATCTCCGGAAGGCAGCGCCGCACCTTGACCAACGGTGCGGGCCGCCTGGGGAAGGAAAGACTGGGCTGTGGGGTTGAGAGCAGTGGACCCACCTGGTGGAGCGCAGGCCCCGAGGCCTGCCCTGGCTAGGTAGAACCGGTGTACCAGTACATCGTGGTCGTAGGCCACGCAGAAGTCACAGAAGGGTCCTGCTCTCCCCTGAGGACTCAGTGCAGAGAAGGCGTGTGCAACGCCCATGCAGCCGACACAGAGAGGGTGAAGATCCTGTCCGTCGATGAGTCCTGGACAGCCTGGACATTGCCTCGGCAGGAAGGCCAGAGGATCCATGGCGAAGCACTGTAGATAGAGTTAACAAGAAGCAGACGAGCTAACAAGCTAACGGCTAAGGCTAGGCCACGCTTGATTCGGGCAGGGCCTGAACAAGCGGTAAGCAGTGTAGCTAACGTTAACAAAGAGCAGACGTGCTAACAAGCTAACGGCTAATGCTATGCCACGCTTGCTTTGGCGGAGGCCTGAACAAGCAGTAATAATCCTTTGTTATAGAAGGAAATAACCGTCGTTTTAGGACGGGACAAGAATAAGTATTCTTAAGTACGGGTTAATTCAACACTCGCCGGTGGGCGACTCCAATGCCACCGCTTTAGGCTAATGCGCGAAGAATAATAATACAAAGGCTGAGTTTCAACTTATCTGAATGTGATATCGCAGAGAGTGAAAAGAGGATGTTACTTCCGCCTCCGGGGGCTTATATAGCCTGGAGGCGGGTCACTCCGGTTTGAGTGACAGGCCCTTCCTACCTACGTTAGTACGGGAGCTGAAGTAGTTTCTCTGAATGATCGCCAGGGGGCGTCATTACCCAAGTGGGAGGTCATCCTGGAATATTGACAGTAAACTAGGGGTTCTTCATGATTCTGAATCCATTGCATTTTGTTATGCATGAAACATATTCCCTGGGCAAAATTTCAGCCCCAGAAAACGGTGAAAAGTGATGAGTCATCAAAAATAGTAAAAAAAAAAAAAGTGATGACTCTTGTCGTCGATGAAAAAATTCCATCACTTTTTTTTTCGCCATTTTTCAGGCAGAGCAGACCTCTCATACTGTGGACCTTAATGACCAAACTAATAGATAAAACAGAAATAAAAAGTACGGAAGAACATCACAGGTCCTCTCCCATTTTGAGGGACTGGGTCCCCGGCTATCTCTCTCTCTCTGTCAGTGTTGTTTTTGACAGCAAATTTTGATTTTGTTTTAGTCATAGTCTTTTAAATAGAATGTCTTTTAGTTTTAGTCATAATTTTAGTCACCTGAAAAGTATTAGTTTTAGTCAAATTTTAGTCGACTAAATATCATACAATTTTAGTCGACTAAATCTACAGTTGATTTAGTCAACTGAAATGTATTTTGGTAGGCCTTGTTGGCATCGTAATGACTGATTTTACACTTGGTTGCGTGCTGAAAATAGCAGATCTACAAGCTCACGAGCTTGTAGATCTGCTATTTTCAGCATTACATGCAAAACCTGAGAGCAACCAAATATAAAATTACTCTCTTCTCCACAAGTCCCTCCCTTAGTCGACGAAATCAACACTGCTCTCTGTTCAACAATATTGTCCATTACCGTACCGTAGCTTCACACCGCACTGTCCAACCTACTGGAGGAGACGCTATGAAACAGGATGTTGTTTTTAATGGTCCACAAGCTCTTGCGAGCTTGTAGATCGGCTATTTTGGGTGCGGAGAGATTTGTTGTGGACCAGAAAAAGTGGTCAAAGTACAGTGGTAACTCGAGTCTCTACGCCTGCAGAGGTTTAAGTGGTTTTAACACAAGGTGAGCGGGTTTTCCTTCGCAGCAAACCCTGTTCTCTCCTCCTCCACCTAAACAGGGTTGAACCCAATTATGTTCTTTTCCTTTTTTTATACAACAAAAGCACAACAAAAAGCTCATCGCCACTCGCTGCTTGAACCCGGTGACTCCAATTGTTCTCGCCAGTGGTGTGAAGAGATGGAATGGGAACAAAATATTTCACATCATACTTGGTGTGGCACACACACAAAGTGTTGTTTTCTTGCCTGGATTTCTTTTTTTTTTTTTTTTTTTTTTCTTTGCGATTTTCGATCGGACCCAGACTGCAATGACCAGTGGTGGAAAGTGAATTTCTTCAGGCACTTTTATTGTATTAGAGACCAAGTGTCTTCAACAGGGGGTCCGGGACCCCTAGGGGGTCCTCAGAGTTACAACATGGGTGCGTGCGTGCGTGCGTGCGTGCGTGCGTGCGTGCGTGCGTGTGGCGCGCGCGGCCAGTCCTGCCATTGTACGACTGTAGCTGGTTTCTGCCTCTTGTTGATCATAATACAGTATCGTTGCTGTTGAGTGGAAATTTCCACAACCATTCTTTTTTGTATTCATATTTTAAAATAGTGAAAACAGCCTATGTGGAGCGTTGTGAGGTGGTAGATCTGCTGATAGATAGAGAGATTTTCGGGCAGTTTGTCTTGTGTGGCATTAACTGTCACAAGGCTGACTCTGTGAATGTTGATTGTGTGTGTGTGTGTGTGTGTGTGTGTGTGTGTGTGTGTGTGTGTGTGTGTCTGTGTGTGTGTGTGTGTGTGTGTGTGTGTGTGTGTGTGTGTGTGTGTGTGTGTGTGTGTGTGTGTGTGTGTGTGTGTGCGCGTGCGTGTGTTCCTTGCCACAGTGGATTAGTCTGATCTGAGGAGCTTTGAGAACTCAATAAAATCAGAGGAGAGGAGAGGAGAGGAGAGGAATAGGAGAGGAGAAGGAGAGGAGAGGAGAGGAGAGGAGAGGAGAGCCCTTCACTGCTTTTTTGTCCTTGGAAATGAATTGTTAAATGTTTGTTTTTTATCTTAGT
>NW_027664604.1:0-1000 GCF_963921795.1 Nannobrachium achirus
AGGACACTGTTAGTGTCCTCTCATGATGTCCCTGTTAGTGGACATCTAGTGTCATCTAGAGGACACTGTTAGTGTCCTCTCATGACGTCCCTGTTAGTGGATGTCCCTGTTAGTGGACGTCCCTGTTAGTGGACGTCCCTGTTAGTGGACATAAAGACATGCTGAGGGTGAATGGGTGAATGGATGTAGATGTCCCTGTTAGTGGACATAAAGACATGCTGTGGGTGAATGGGTGAATGGATGTAGATGTCCCTGTTAGTGGACATAAAGACATGCTGAGGGTGAATGGATGTAGATGTCCCTATTAGTGGACATAAAGACATGCTGTGGGTGAATGGATGTAGATGTCCCTGTTAGTGGACATAAAGACATGCTGTGGGTGAATGGATGTAGATGTCCCTATTAGTGGACATAAAGACATGCTGTGGGTGGGTGAATGGATGTAGATGTCCCTATTAGTGGACATAAAGACATGCTGAGGGTGAATGGATGTAGATGTCCCTATTAGTGGACATAAAGACATGCTGAGGGTGAATGGATGTAGATGTCCCTGTTAGTGGACATAAAGACATGTTGTGGGTGATTGGATGTAGATGTCCCTATTAGTGGACATAAAGACATGCTGTGGGGTGATTGGATGTAGATGTCCCTGTTAGTGGACATCTAGTGTCATCTAGAGGACACTGTTAGTGTCCTCTCATGACGTCCCTGTTAGTGGATGTCCCTGTTAGTGGATGTCCCTGTTAGTGGACGTCCCTGTTAGTGGACGTCCCTGTTAGTGGACATAAAGACATGCTGAGGGTGAATGGGTGAATGGATGTAGATGTCCCTGTTAGTGGACATAAAGACATGCTGTGGGTGAATGGGTGAATGGATGTAGATGTCCCTGTTAGTGGACATAAAGACATGCTGAGGGTGAATGGATGTAGATGTCCCTATTAGTGGACATAAAGACATGCTGAGGGTGAATGGATGTAGATGTCCCTATTAGTGGACATAA
>NW_027664603.1:0-18523 GCF_963921795.1 Nannobrachium achirus
GGGGGGGGTGGCGCAGTTCAGGCCAAAGGTGGTACTGCAGCTGAAAATGCTCAGAGCCATTCAAAAATGAGAGAGGCTCTCTATTCAGGAGTGGTAATTTAGCCTCAAACCTTTGAAAAACGTTTTTGGGACATAAACAATATGACATAAATACTTTTTAAAAACATGGTGTATCACCTTTAACCTGTTGATAGTTTTACTGCAGTACTTTTACCATGGCTGGTAGGAGTAGCATTATGTTTATTGTCCACCAGAGGGCAACATTAGACTGAGGATCACAAGCATGTGTTCTGTTATGATCTACATTCATTCTATTTGTTACAGAGCTGTAAGGGTCCATTTGGTTCCATGTGTACACTCTCAGAGTCACAGAGATGTAAGGGTCCATTTGGTTCCATGTGTACACTCTCAGAGTTACAGAGCTGTAAGGGTCCATTTGGTTCCATGTGTACACTCTCAGAGTTACAGAGCTGTAAGGGTCCATTTGGTTCCATTTGTACACTCTCAGAGTTACAGAGCTGTAAGGGTCCATTTGGTTCCATTTGTACACTCTCAGAGTTACAGAGCTGTAAGGGTCCATTTGGTTCCATTTGTACACTCTCAGAGTTACAGAGCTGTAAGGGTCCATTTGGTTCCATGTGTACACTCTCAGAGTTACAGAGCTGTAAGGGTCCATTTGGTTCCATTTGTACACTCTCAGAGTTACAGAGCTGTAAGGGTCCATTTGGTTCCATGTGTACACTCTCAGAGTTACAGAGCTGTAAGGGTCCATTTGGTTCCATTTGTACACTCTCAGAGTTACAGAGCTGTAAGGGTCCATTTGGTTCCATGTGTACACTCTCAGAGTTACTGAGCTGTAAGGGTCCATTTGGTTCCATGTGTACACTCTCAGAGTTACTGAGCTGTAAGGGTCCATTTGGTTTCATGTAGATATTAGATATTGTAACTATTTTTGCATGACATCGCTGTGCAATGAAGAATAAAATAGATAGGGCTCAAGTGGTTTATCAATATTCCGTGGAAAAAAATAGTTTAACACACACAGAAATAATAATTGCTTTATAACATAATTGATATTTGCAGGGCCCTGTAGTTTTCTGAACTGTACACATCTCTCTCATCAGTGAGCAGGCTAATCATTTGACAGGACCTTTACTAAATCATAATTCACTGTTTACACTTATAGCCCACTATTAATGACAAGGGACTTTGCACAGTGTGTGACCAGGGACGTGCTGGGCCCCTGATTCAGCCTGGGAAAAAGAGTTGTAGAGGCCCTCATTGCACGCTATAGAGAGAGATCTCTCTCTCTAGCGCTGCTGCTGCTACTCAAAGATTTGCCATTTCAGATCATGACAAGTGACAAGCCAGTGGGCTGATTACATGAGTTATATTTCGTCGTTGTAGGGTGGAAACCTTGTATGTCCAAAACCATTTTAAAAATGATTTAAAGTAGTGAAAACAGCCGATCTACAAGCTTGTAGATCTGCTGTTTTCATTACTTTTGTGCGACAGCCTTGTATGATGAAGCAGGGCTTCGCTTTGCGAAAAAATGTAAAAATGTTAAAATTTGAAACTTGGAGATACGAGATTTTCTGCCCGACAGTGACGATTTACAGCCCCCAAAATGTAACGAAGGCCGACATTTTATTTAACATTTTTTCCTAATGGCCGGCCTGGACCGGCCAGGAATGAACCGGCCGTTCGGGAGTTGTCCCGCTTTTCCCAATGGCCAGCACGTCCCTATGTGTGACTTGTCTTGAGGACAAGAAGTCATTTTACAACCTTGGCAGGAATTCAAAGGTTGAAGTTTTTATGTTGACAGCTCAGAGGGCTGGAGTTACTCAGTGTGCATGGTAAGTTGCTTTGAAGTTAAGTTGTACTGAAATGTATAGGCTAATCACTGGCCAAAGAAAAAGAGTAAAAGTATACATTTTCAAATAATTATAGCTACATTCTGCTTGTTACTTTCATGTTTACCATTGTATGTTGTCTTTTAATTCAATGTAGACTGCCCTCATTCCATTTGTTTCATTCTCTCAGAGGGACAATTTTGTTTAGCGGTATTTATTGGACAAACACTTACAATTGTATATTTTATACATTTCAACAATACATTCTGAATATTAATCAGGCAGAGCATAGTTAAGTAATCCAGTATGAGTAGTTTTTGTTCTTCTCTTCTCACTATAGATACTTTCTTCTGAGCCAAGTACTTTACGTCTCCTACTTTTTTTTTATTTTTTTATACTTTTTATTGCAATGATTTCAATTCATAATTCACATTTTATGTCCATAGTTGCAATAATTTTTTTTTTTTTTTTTTTTACATCTTTTTTTAAACACGTGCAAAAACCCACCACCTACATAACACAATAAAAATACATGAAATAAAATAAAAATAAAATAAAGAGGCTTTTTTTGGAAAATACAACATAAAATGGACCGCAACAAAAAGAAGAGGGGTTATGTGGGCATGTTATCCTTATTTAAAAGATAAGCGGCCCACCTTTTTTCAAAAACGTTTTCCTTACCATTAATTTTATATGTCACCTTCTGCATAGAGTACATGTCCTCCATTTTGTCCAACCATTTATCCACCCTGGGAGGTTCCAAACTTTTCCAACCCCTTGATATTTGTTTGAGTGCTGTAATTCTCAAAATCCAAATGAGATATAAATCTCTGCTCTGCAGACTTTGGGGACGTGTTCCCAGAAGTATATTGTGGTTTTGTAAATTTAAAACTCTCCCAAATATTTGTTCTATTATTTGTGTCACTCTTGACCAGAAAGTTTGTATTTTGGGACATGTGAAACGAATATGGGTGTGATCTGCATAGCTCTCCTCACATTCCCTCCAGCAACCAGAGTTTGAGTGGTACTTAGATATTGACAGAGGTGTTTGGAAGTACCTACGTCTCCTACTTGAGTCATTATTATTATTTGAACTTGAGTTGAGACAGTTTTTGGCTGCTCTAGTCTAGTTCAGTGTGGTCCTCAACCTTTTCAGGCCGCGACCCCCAAAATAATCATATTTTAACTGGGGACCCCCTATACCCTGACAAGAGTTGAGGCATTACATTTTGTATAACACAGTTCTATTGTGAAAACAGCAAATCTACATGCATGTGTCACATGTGAGCATGTAGACCTGCTATTTTCACAATTTCTGCCACTAATTGGTCTATTTGACCAATGTTTAATTTGCCATATTAGAGGTATTAAAAAATCCTTAAATTGTCACTTTAGAAAGGGCAGATACCCTCCATAGCCTACACTTAAACTTAATGTTGGTTAAATTGTTTACCGTTAAGAGAGAAAACAATGTTGCCCACATTAACATTAAGTTAATCATCTGGGGACCCGGGCCACAGGTTGAGAACCACTGCTCTAGTCTACCCCTGGTTAAAAGTCACCTCCCCCTCACAACCAACCTAGCCAATCACAATGCTCCTGTCCCCCCGGGATATGGGGTCTAGTCTGCTTAGTAGTAGATTTGTGTCATGAATTCATGATCATAACTCAGACCACATGAGCAACAACATATAGAGCTTCATCTACGCTGTCAGTAGTCTATGTAATGTAAGTCTGCTTTAATATCATTTTAGACAACGTGACATAACTTACTGTAGATTAGATTAGTGCATGACATGTTGATCCATCCATCCAAGTCTATGACCAACAGAGAAGTGCACTGTACGTGGGTACATATTAATAACGTAACATTAATGACCAGGATACCAGCACTGCAGACAGTGTGCATTCTTCATATATTCTGTACAATATTTCATGTACATCAATACAGATTCAAGTAGGCTACTGACACACAAAAATATTCACTTTCCCCCCCCCCCCCTTCAAATATGCCGTGTAATGTATGGTCGGCGTCCCGTTTGTGAACGAACCTTTCATATTTTAAAAGATGCATTGATTGATTGAAGACTTTATTAGAAGTTTGCATAGGAAAAGGTACAGTTTCATGACGGTACAGTTCACTGGTACAAGGTCTACTAAAAGGAGATCCATGAAAAGACTAAGCTTATTTCCACTGGAAACCATTGAAGTATCTCATATAACATTGAATGACAGACAAATAGAACACAGTACTATGCAGTAGATATGTAAAGAAAAACAAAATAGAAGACAGTAAGTCAAAACAAACAGTATATACAAAGAAGGGGCAGGGGAGGGTAGGGTTGGGCTAGATTCTTTTTTACCAGTTGCGAACGGCTGCTGCCTGTAAGTGGTTTTTCAGGGCAATTTTAAAGGATGCTAGTGATCCACACTCCTTTGTGGCCTTCGGTAAGGCTTTCCACATTTTGGTGGTATAGCAGAAAAAAGAGTTTGACCCTTTGTTGGTTTTGACTCTGGGTTGAAAGTGATCTGTGGCGCTGCCTCTGGTGTTGTAATTATGGACATCCTTAATGTTTATAAAGTATTTTGACAGGTACTTGGGTATCATAGTGGTGTAGTGTATCTTGTACACCAGGCCCATTGCAAGTTGCTGTACTCTGTCAACTACTCTGAGCCACCCCACTCTTAACTGGTGAGTAGCGGTGAGGTGAGTCTGATAGGGAAGTCTAAGCAGGACCCTAATTAGTTTATTTTGGGCTGTTTGTAGTTTAGTTTTCAGGGCTTGTGGGGCGTCACAATACCATACGTGGACTCCGTAGTCAAAGAGGGGCTGGATTATTGCACCAGCTATGGTCTTCAGTGTGTTGGAATTGACCATCGGGGCGATCCTCTGTAGGAAACGAGTTCGTTGGTTGATTTTATTTATTACTTTAGAAGTCATCTTTTCACTGGAAAGATTAGCTTCAAGGATACATCCTAAGTAAGAGATTTCGTTTTTTCGTGTTATGACCTTGTCACCCACTTTGATTGTGAAGTTATCAACTTTTTTGAGGTTATGATTTGATCCAAAGAGGATGGACTCTGTTTTACCCAGGTGAATTGATAATTTGTTGTCGTTAAGCCATGTGCAGATCTTACTTAGTTCAGAGTTAAGTGTCTTCTCAACCTGCAAGTGGTCCTTGCCCGAGACTAGGAGAGCCGAGTCATCCGCGAACAGGAACAGGTTGCAGTCACAAGCAGATGCCATGTCGTTCACGTATATTAGGAACAACAGAGGTCCCAGTATGCTACCTTGAGGAACACCACAGTTTACCGGGAGGGGGGGGGACAGGGTACCGTTAATCTCCACCACCTGTTCCCTCCCCACCAGGTAAGACTGCATCCACCTCACTGCTGCGCTGTCAAGACCGATGGCTTTTAGTTTCTCAATCAGAATAGAATGATTTACGGTGTCAAATGCCTTCTGGAGGTCCATCATGACCATGCCGCTATATTTGCCGTCATCCGCTTCGCGTTTGATTTGGTCAGTCAAATAGAGAAGGCATGTGTCAGTGGAATGAGATTTTCTGAATCCAGATTGGAACTCGTAAATCAGATTATTCTCATCGAGATATCTTGCTATCTGTTCGTAGACTATTTTCTCCATGACTTTGGATATGGAGCTAAGAATGGAAACGGGACGGTAGTTTCCAGGGTCTAGTTTGCTACCTTTTTTATGCAGGGGGGTTACTTTTGCTAGTTTGAAGTCCTGTGGGACATGACCCTGTTCGATGGAAAGGTTAATTATGTGGGTAATTATTGGAGCAATGGTGGCGGCTGAATCTCTGAGAAATCTAGCTGGAATTTTATCAAGGCCAGTGGCCTTGTGTTGAGGTAGGGCACTCAGTTTTTTAAACACTTCATCAGTTGTCACTGTGGCAAGTTTAAAACTGTCTTTTCTGACGCCCAGTTTATTGTAGAATTTCTTAACAAATTTTACACCATACCGCCCAGATGGGGCGACCAGTTTTTCAACCAGCGAACGGGCCACGGTGGTAAAGGTTTCGTTAAGATGGGTAGCCACTTCACATTTGTCAGAAATGAGAGCGGTGTCCGTTTTGATGTTTATGCTGTGGCCTATGGTTTTAGGTTTTAAGCCTAATGTGTTGTTAAGCAACTTCCATAGGTCTCGTGGTTTGTTTTTGAATTCGTCGATTTTTTCATCAATATAGTTTTTTTGGGCGGCTCTAATATAGGCAGTTGTCTGGTTTCTAAGCTTCTTGCACTGAGCAGTAAGATGCTTGATTTGGATATTGAGGTCAGGGTTGAATTTTTTTTTAAGTTTTTTGCAGCACTTACGTTTTTCATCGTACTTTTTGTCTCTGAGTTTAGCTGATTCAGCAATATCTGAGTTATACCATGGCTCTTGGCGGGCTTTAACCCTGGTGGTATTCAAGGGGGCCACGATGTCTAGAGCATCGGTCAATTTGGTTTTAAAACCACACCATGCTCCTTCGACATTTGTACACTGCAGTTCAGAGGAAAAGTCTGTATTCGCTAGAGTGTTATTTAAAGCCTCACTGGAGTAGTTTTTGAGGCTTCTAGCTACAACTGTTTTGTGGCCACTAGCCTTGGGTTTGTGTATTTTACGCGTACAGTAGATCATGTAATGATCACTAAGACCGCATACAATAGCCCCGCTAGCAGTGACTTTTGATTTGTCTGTGGTTACGATGAGATCTATGAGGGTTTGGGAGTGCTCCGTCACCCTAGTGGGCACAGTAACAAGCTGAGTGAGGCCATATTGATTACATAACCCATTAAAGGACTTGAACAGGGGTGCTTCTTTACGTAAAGCATCACAATTAAAGTCGCCCAGAGCGTAGTACTCAATACCGTCCACCTTAGCTAAGCTCTCATCAAACAGCTCAAAGAAATCATTCTGGTCAGGGGGTCTATAGACAGCACATATTAGTATATTTTTAGCATGTTCAAAAATTATCTCGACCCATACAGTTTCAAGAGAGCTGTGGTGTAGGTCTGGGCGAATGATAAAATTTAAATCATTGTGAATATACATGCAAACACCACCTCCTTTCCTGTTCCTATCATTCCTAATGACAGTGTAATTGGCTATTTCAATTCTAGCATCTGAGAATGAGTCATCGAGTTTAGTTTCTGAGAAGGTTAAAATTTGGACCTTACCATCAAAAAACATAGCTTTGATTTGTTCCAGTTTGGGTTCCAAACTGTTGACGTTGAGATGGATCATTTTCAGTCCTCTTTTTACAAATGTTTCTTTCATATTTGAGGTGATCAAATAGCCATTATCAGGGCTGGGGGTTTCTGCTGTGTGTGAGTCCACATCCGTCTGTAGTGGTAGTGGGGGTGGGGGTAGGGGGGGGAGGTCATGTCCCTTTGTTGTCTGTGAACCTAGACACCAGGATATCCAGCTTCTCTCCACGGCACGAGGGGGGGAGGTGTCGGCGCAGATTGTATCAAAGCCGAGACGTGTCAACAGCCACGACTGGTTATGATCCCTGGGGGGTGACGGGGCCAGCGGGGGGGCATCCTGCTCGATGGTAATCTCCGCGAACTGGGCACCAGCAGCCTCGATGTCTGGTGGTGCGGGGTTGGACATGCCGTCGTCCGAGTCGCTCCGTGGGTCGGGTGGTCCCTGGGTGTTTAGTGGGGAAGTCGGCGGGGGGTCGTCTGTGACTTGGACACCGTCGGGAACCGGGGGTTTGCCGCCAGGCGCCTCGGCGCTGCTGTTGTCAGGCGGCTCAACGACCGAAACCTCGCCGATGCGTGCAGGGTTCATGCAGGGATCCTCTCTCGCGTCGTCGTATGTAGCCACGGCAACCGCTGGGCGATCGTATTGCAGAGAGCCGGCTGGAGAGCCATTGTTTTTAGCATAGGACTCACCAGCTGACCTTGTAGCGGCCGGGAGGTCTTCTGTCTCAGCTACGGATTCACTCTTGGTCAGGGAAAACATCTGTTCTCTCGCCAGACGAGCGGTTGTTTGTCGAGTGATCGCTGGGCCTGGGTGAACGTGAATATCACCCGAGAGTAGTAGAAAAAAGTAAATAAAGGACCGTCTGTCCATTCTACCAACCGGGGGTCTGTTTTTTGGTGTTATCAGCGAGCCTAGGATAGCCAGTTTGTAGAGGTGTTTCAGTTCCGATCCATCGTGGAGGTAAAAATCACAGTGAGATTCCTCTCTGTTCTGCACATAATCCACTGTATCCATTTTCTCTGCATGCCATGGTGAGCTGAGGCACGAGTCGGTGTAATACACGAGAAATATCAGAAAAGTGAAAAATATCCTTCCCTTTGTTCCTGGAGTGTAGTCGGAACAATGGGTCGCGGAGCGGAAAAAAATGCGGCCGTCCTTCATGACTGCTGACTGACTGGGGGGCATAACGCTACCACGTGTTACTTTTGAGTACTTTTACTCAAATACAATTGGAATTCCTGATTGTTTACTTACGTAACAGAGTATTTCAACTTTATCAACTGTTGATATTTTTACAGTAAACATGCGAGTACTTTTTCCACCATTGCTGCTCTACAGTTGTTGACACCTTAACTTGCCGATCAACACAACACATAATTATCAGTCCTCACGAGGGTATTATTTAGGTGGTTATTATTGCAGAAGACATCCCCCCTCCCCTCTCTCTCTCTCTCTCTCTCTCTCTCTCTCTCTCTCTCTCTCTCTCTCTCTCTCTCTCTCTAATATAGGATTCTCTCAATGCTTTAGCGTTTGAAAACCATAAACACCAGACATCTGTTAGTGTATTTATTATTGCGATGTCCACCCACCAGGTGGCAGTGTAGCACAGGTTAGAGAGCTGGAGAGACAAGGTCTGTCTCTCCAGCTCTTTAGTAAAAAGGAAATACATTTTCAGGTCATTTTCACACCAATTAATTTCTTTCTAGAGATGGAGAGGATAGACAAGTGAAATTGATGAATGGGTTCTCCTCCTGACTGTCCGAAATTGACAACCCACCAAGTATTTTCTGTTGAGCTATTTCCCACCCTAAACCCAAATAGTTAAAGAGGTGGTGCGGTGCCATAGTTTTGTACTTTTTCAGTTTTTTCTGTGTCTATGAAGTTAACATTATTCTAATAGACAAGGTGGGGTTATAAGTGTGCAGGTTTGTCTTCCCCGTGTATTTGTGTTTACTTCCTGAAAGTAAACACAGTGTGAGCTGCAGTGATGTCAGAGCATTTAAAGGGTTTCTCTCTGCACACAGTGAGCTGCAGTGATGTCAGAGCATTTAAAGGGTTTCTCTCTGCACACAGTGAGCTGCAGTGATGTCAGATCATTTAAAGGGTTTCTCTCTGCACACAGTGAGCTGCAGTGATGTCAGATCATTTCCACATCAACACCCCCCTGCTAGAGAGCGTCTCCATGTCCAAACGGTTGGGAACCCCCGTCTACCTGAAGATGGAGAGCTGCCAGCCCTCTGGCTCCTTCAAGATACGTGGGATAGGACACCTCTGCCAACAGGTAGCCTCCAGTGGGTGACGGGGCACCCTGGGGTGCCGTGACGGCAGTCCAGGGGTGCCGCGAGATCATTTGATAATATTTGGAATTTATTTGGCCACTTGGACACACAAATATTTAGTATCATTTTAAACTTGAAGTACAAAGTTATTTCCTGTCAGTTCTAACCAAAATGGCTGTTATCTCAACGTTTTCCTCGCAACATAATCACTAAAATACTGTCACTGTTGGGCAGAAACCTTGTATCTCCAAGTTTCAAATGTGTACGTCTTTTGGTAAAGCAAAGCCCTGCTTCATCATTCAAGACTGTCGCACAAAACTAGTGAAAACAGCCGATATACAAGCTGCGAGGCGTTGTGTGCTTGTAGATCTGCTGTTTTCACTAGTTCAGTACATTTTATAGATGATAAATACAAAACAAACGGTTTTGGACATACAAGGTTTCCACCCGACAACGACGATATGCTATAAATATAAGGTGCTGGGAGTGAAAATTATAATGTAGGGGTGCCTCGGATTAAAAACATATTTATGGGGTGCCTCGGATTAAAAACATATTTATGGGGTGCCCTGAGACAAAAGAGTTTGGGAACCCTGCTCCAGTGTACAGTAACAGTGGTGGAAAAAAGTATTCAATTATGTATTTGCTCGAGTAAAAGTATCAATACAGTGTAGAAATACTCTGTTCTGTAAAAGTCCAGAATTAATAATTTACTTGAGTAAAAGTAGCCTACAAAGGTTTTGGTATAAAGTACCAAACGTAGAAAGAAAGTACTCATTATGCGGAATGTCTCGTTTCACAAGTTTTCAAATGTATAAATTGTAGACAAGTCTTTTGAAATGAGCAGATCTACAAGCTGACAATGCGTCACGATAGCAGATCTACAAGCTCACAATGCGTCGCGATGCAACGCAGTGTGAGCTTGTACAGATCGCTTGTAGATCGTCTATTTTCAAATGGCTTAATGTATGTTTAATAAAGATCTAAATATAGAAAGTGACCAGTAACTAAAGTTTTCAAATAATTGTAGTGGTATTTTGGATGTCATGTCAATGTGTGTTTTCAGATATTGAACCACTTGAACCGTCAATAGGCTACTTAATAAACATGACCTTTCACTCTGTACTTAGTCCGCTCTTTTCCCCCTCTACACCAAACCGCTTTGCCGAAAATAGCCGATCTACAAGCTCACAACGCCTCGCAGCGCGAGGCATTGTGAGCTTGCAGATCTGCTATTTTTGGCTAAAGTTCCCAGAATATGGACGCTAGGATTCAAGTGGTTAATATAAAAAAGGAGAAAAAAAGTTTCTATCACACAAAGATTTGGAGGACCCCCTGTAGTAACTCTGAGGACCCCCTAGGGGTCCCGGAGCCCCTGTTGAAGACCCCTGTCATAGAACATATGAACACACTCATTCCTTTCCTCTCTTTTTTCTCCTCCTCTGTTTTTGTCTCCTTTTCTCTGCAGCTGGCCAGGCAGTCTAAAGGAGTGGTCTGCTCTTCAGGTGAGAGGATGAGGCCGGATTTACACTGCAGTCAAATCCAGCCCAAATCCCATTTGGTTCCCAAATCTGATCTTTTGGCCCGACTTTTCACACTGCATTTGCAAGTGACACAGATCTGATCTGTGCGTTCTGACTGATTTTAACAGTGTCAGCCCAAAGCTTGCCCTGCGGCAACATATCTGTTTTGGTTACCGTGGTAACGACGTAGGCGTCATGACGTTAACGTCACTACGTCGACGCTAGTTGATTACGTTCAGGAAATACGACATAATAGTATGTAATGACGTCATTACAGTGGAGCTCCACACGCTCGGGTCGCGCAGCAAGTGACGTTTGGACAGTTTGATGTGACTTGCATGTGACTTGCGTATAACTCTATGGGGTGGATGTGGTTGCTGCTTTCAGACTGACACAGATGTCCTCAGATATGGATTGGATATGAAACCACCTCTGGATGTGGTTTTTCAAAATCGGATTTCATGTGACCTGCATGTGACCTGTCTGGATTTAGACTATTTAAAAAAAATCGGATTCCACTTTTGATGTGACTCAGATCTAGCCTGATGAATCAGTCCGCACATCACCACCCCCTGTTGGTGAAACGAAGTGTGTGATAGAGTCTGACGCTTGCAGTCAGGCTAACTCGGATCTGATTCAGGCTAGATTTACGTGGCCGGCCTTAAAGCTCTCAGTGTGACTGGTTTGGGTCCTGTGGATTCCATGGAGCAGGATTTCACCAACTTGGTGTGAAAATGTAACTAGAACTGCACTCTGTCTGTCCTGGTGACAACTTGTGACCTGTGCACTGGTGGCCATGTATGGCCCATGCCAGGGGTCTTCAACGTTTTCAGGCCAAGGACCCCTCTGTTGAGAGAGAGAGATGAAGCAGGGAGCCCTCTGTTGAGAGAGAGAGATGAAGCAGGGAGCCCTCTGTTGAGAGAGAGATGAAGCAGGGACCCCTTAGTTGAGAGAGAGATGAAGCAGGGACCCCTCTGTTGAGAGAGAGATGAAGCAGGGACCCCTTAGTTGAGAGAGAGATGAAGCAGGGACCCCTCTGTTGAGAGAGAGATGAAGCAGGGACCCCTCTGTTGAGAGAGAGATGAAGCAGGGACCCCTCTGTTGAGAGAGAGATGAAGCAGGGACCCCTCTGTTGAGAGAGAGAGGAAGCAGGGACCCCTCTGTTGAGAGAGAGAGATGAAGCAGGGACCCCTCTGTTGAGAGTGAGATGAAGCAGGGACCCCTTAGTTGAGAGAGAGATGAAGCAGGGACCCCTTAGTTGAAAGAGAGATGAAGCAGGGACCCCTTAGTTGAGAGAGATGAAGCAGGGACCCCTTAGTTGAGAGAGAGATGAAGCAGGGACCCCTTAGTTGAGAGAGAGATGAAGCAGGGACCCCTTAGCTGAGAGAGAGATGAAGCAGGGACCCCTTAGTTGAGAGAGAGATGAAGCAGGGACCCCTTAGCTGAGAGAGAGAGATGAAGCAGGGACCCCTTAGCTGAGAGAGAGATGAAGCAGGGACCCCTTAGTTGAGAGAGAGATGAAGCAGGGACCCCTTAGTTGAGAGAGAGATGAAGCAGGGACCCCTCTGCTGAGAGAGAGATGAAGCAGGGACCCCTCTGCTGAGAGAGAGATGAAGCAGGGACCCTCACAAGGCCACAACCTGTTCATAGATTCCATATTGTTTCATCGTTTGAGAGCACAATCATGTGTTGTGTATTTTGGATTCATGTCAATTTATATTTTAAACACTTGAACCGTCAATACTTAATAAACCTGACCTTTCACTCTGTACTTAGCCTGCTCTTTTTCCCCTCTACACCAAAAGCTCTTTGCAAATAGCAATCTACAAGCAAATAGCAGATCTACAAGCAGATCAAATAGCAGATCGGTTAACTCATGTCAGATCGGTTCTCTGTATAAGAACACTAGGGTTCAAGTGGTTAATATAAAAAAGGAGAAAAAAGGTTTCTATCACTCAAAGATTTGGAGGACCCCCTGTAGTAACTCTGAGGACCCCCTAGGGGTCCCGGACCCCCTGTTGAAGACCCCTGGCCTATACTTTTTGTTTTCTCACTCAACAGTAAACAGACCAACATACAGTATACGTGTGTACAGGGTATCATTCTGCACATTTCTAAAGTGACAATTTAAGGACTTTAAAGACCTTTTTAGTACCTCTGGTCAAATTGTCAAATATTAGAGGCAGAAATTGTGAAAATAGCAGATCTACAAGCTCAAAACGTGAGGCGTTGTGAGCATGTAAATCGGCTATTTTCACAATGGAATGGATCAAGTCAAACTAAATGTAACGCCAACTCCGACAATTGTTTAAGTTTGGGAACCAGTAGTAGTAGAGAGTATAAGAGATGCCCTGCGTGCTGTGCTGTCTGTACAGGGGGCAACGCGGGCATGGGAACCAGTAGTAGTAGAGAGTATAAGAGATGCCCTGCATGCCGTGCTGTCTCTACAGGGGGCAACGCGGGCATGGGAACCAGTAGTAGTAGAGAGTATAAGAGATGCCCTGCGTGCTGTGCTGTCTCTACAGGGGGCAACGCGGGCATGGGAACCAGTAGTAGTAGAGAGTATAAGAGATGCCCTGCGTGCTGTGCTGTCTGTACAGGGGGCAACGCGGGCATGGGAACCAGTAGTAGTAGAGAGTATAAGAGATGCCCTGCGTGCTGTGCTGTCTGTACAGGGGGCAACGCGGGCATGGGAACCAGTAGTAGTAGAGAGTATAAGAGATGCCCTGCGTGCTGTGCTGTCTCTACAGGGGGCAACGCGGGCATGGGAACCAGTAGTAGTAGAGAGTATAAGAGATGCCCTGCGTGCTGTGCTGTCTGTACAGGGGGCAACGCGGGCATGGCAGCAGCCTACGTGGCCAGGAAGATGGCACTGCCAGCCACCATCGTGGTGCCCGCCTCGTCTCCTCAGCTGGTGGTGGACAGACTGCGGGACCAGGGAGCCACTGTCAACATAGTGGGCAAGGTGACATTATATATAGGCTACTATCACTGTCAACATAGTGGGCAAGGTGGGCATTATATATAGGCTACTATCACTGTCAACATAGTGGGCAAGGTTGGCATTATATATAGGCTGCTATCACTGTCAACATAGTGGGCAAGGTTGGCATTATATATAGGCTACTATCACTGTCAACATAGTGGGCAAGGTGGGCATTATATATAGGCTACTATCACTGTCAACATAGTGGGCAAGGTTGGCATTATATTTAGGCTACTATCACTGTCAACATAGTGGGCAAGGTGGGCATTATATATAGACTACTATCACTGTCAACATAGTGGGCAAGGTGACATTATATATAGGCTACTATCACTGTCAACATAGTGGGCAAGGTTGGCATTATATATAGGCTACTATCACTGTCAACATAGTGGGCAAGGTGGGCATTATATATAGACTACTATCACTGTCAACATAGTGGGCAAGGTGGGCATTATATATAGGCTACTATCACTGTCAACATAGTGGGCAAGGTGGCATTATATATAGGCTACTATCACTGTCAACATAGTGGGCAAGGTGGGCATTATAGGCTACTATCACAACATAGTGGGCAAGGTTGGCATTATATTTAGGCTACTATCACTGTCAACATAGTGGGCAAGGTGGGCATTATATATAGGCTACTATCACAACATAGTGGGCAAGGTTGGCATTATATTTAGGCTACTATCACTTCAGTATTATCCCATAGGATATCCATAATGTGCATATTACACTATATTGTCACTGTCGGGCAGAAACCTTTGATATATATATTTTGTTGTTGTCGGGTGGAAAGTCTGGAAACCTTGTGTGTCTAAAACTGTTCGTTTTGTATTTATCGTTTTGAAAATAGTGAAAATAACCGATCTACAAGCACACAACGCCTCGCATTGCGAGGCGTTGGGTGCTTGTAGATCTGCCATTTTCACTAGTTTTGTGTGACAGTCTTCTGTGATGAAGCAGGGCTTAAAAAACATACAAATTTGAAACTTGGAGATACGACAGTGACGATAATATATACTGTATATATATATATATATATATATATATATATAATATATGATGACTTGTGTTTACATTACATTACTATGGTTTCTGGTACATGGTTTGTCCACTACTAGGTTTGGGACGATGCCAACGCGGAAGCTCTCAGATTGACAGAGACCGAGGGTCTCACCTACGTCCCCCCGTTTGACCACCCCCTGCTATGGTACGCACGCACGCACGCACGCACGCACGCACGCACGCACACACGCACGCACCCTCGCACGCACACACACACACACGCACGCACGCACGCACCCTCGCACGCACACACACACACACACACGCACGCACGCACACAAGCATGCACGCACACACACACCCACGCACCCACGCACCCTCGCACGCACGCACACACACACCCACGCACCCACGCACCCTCGCACACACGCACGCACGCACACACACACCCACGCACCCACGCACGCACGCACACACCCACGCACCCACGCACGCACGCACGCACGCACGCACACCCACGCACGCACGCACACCCACGCACGCACGCACGCACGCACGCACGCACGCACGTCGCACGCACGCACATACTTGATTGTAAATGTAGGTCACAGTTAACTATGAAAACCGTCACATATTGTTAGCAACGCCCGTCAGAGCGCGGGTAACACCTCAATGTCTATAGCGGAACTATGACATCACATTGTTGTGACATCACATTGTGACATCACATTCCGTCATTGCCCCTTGTATGCCCATATATGGAGATCCCTGATGTCATCGATATTAAGCCCATAGCTTGGAATGCCCATATATGGACATATTGTGTGAGTCTCATGTGGTCTATTTACATAAGACGTCTATGATGTCAGACGTCAGTCATATCCATATTTGGGGAAATATTTTGTCCACATTTTGTCCAACTTAAACAACCAACCACAACTCCAATCACACTTGCAAATGAATTCCGTCCTGTGCGACCTCGCCCTTTAGGGCGAGGTTGCTTTTCGCTCTCAGGCGTCTTACTGGTTATTATTATTATTATTTTAATAATCCAGACGATTAACCCATTTAGAACGGGTACACATATTGTGTATCATTATTTTATGCTTTAACTATTGAAAAATAGCAGATCTACAAGCTCGCAGCGCGGAGTGCCGCGCTGCGAGCTTGTATATCTGCCATTTTAGAAAAATCGTGAAAATTTGAATTTTTACCCGATTCTATAAGTGTCTTTTGAATCCTTCTAAGGTTTTTAGAAAAACCTATGTTTCTATGTCAGCAATCTGGCCAGCCATCGTCAAAGAAAAGGTCCTTTTCACTTAAATGGAGCTCAGTTAGTCTGTTCTTGAGAGACTACAGTGGTTCTCAAACCTTTTCATGTGAAGGACCCCCAAACTCATATGTATTTGGCCACGGACCCCCATCTCAAAATATTTAGTTCCAGGGACCACCCAGAAGCAAAATTTGACTTACAAATGTTCGCTTAAAAAATACATATATTCAAAGATTTGCAAATATTTTCACGACTTTTTTCAAAAATAGCAGATCTACAAGCTCGCAGCACACGGCACTCGGTGCCGCGCTGTGAGCTTGTAGATCTGCTATTTTTCAATAGTTAAAGCGTTAAATAATGTTTGGCCTAAATGGGTTAACGGTTGCTACTGTACTGCTACCCGCCAGGCAGAGCCATGCCAGCGTAGTCACAGAGCTAGCTAAATGGGTTAACGGTTGCTACTGTACTGCCACCCAACATGCAGAGCCATGCTAGCGTGGTCACAGAGCTAACGGTTGCTACTGTACTGCCACCCAACAGGCAGAGCCATGCTAGCGTGGTCACAGAGCTAACGGTTGCTACTGTACTGCTATACCCTCAGGAAGGGCCATGCCAGTGTGGTCACAGAGCTAACGGTGGTCACAGAGCTAGCTAAATGGGTTAACGGTTGCTACTGTACTGCTATACCCTCAGGAAGGGCCATGCCAGTGTGGTCACAGAGCTAACGGTTGCTACTGTACTGCTATACCCTCCAGGCAGGGCCATGCCAGTGTGGTCACAGAGCTATTTTTCAATGGTTAAAGCGTTAAAAAGGGTTAACGGTTGCTACTGTACTGCTATACCCTCCAGGCAGGGCCATGCCAGTGTGGTCACAGAGCTAGCTAAATGGGTTAACGGTTGCTACTGTACTGCTATACCCTCAGGCAGGGCCATGCCAGTGTGAGCTAACGGTGGTCACAGAGCTAGCTAAATGGGCTAACGGTTGCTACTGTACTGCTATACCCTCCAGGCAGGGCCATGCCAGCGTGGTCACAGAGCTAGCTAAATGGGTTAACGGTTGCTACTGTACTGCTATACCCTCCAGGCAGGGACATGCTAGCGTGGTCACAGAGCTAGAGGCCTCCCTGGGCCCCCACCAGAAGCCTGGGGCCCTGGTGATCTCTGTGGGGGGAGGAGGGCTCCTGTGTGGGGTGGCCCAGGGCCTGAGGGAGGCCGGCTGGCTGGACGTGCCCATCGTCGCCATGGAGACGCTGGGGGCCCACTGTTTCAACGCGGCGGTGAAGGCGGGGAAGGTGGTCACCCTGGATGACATCACCAGGTAACCTCCCACCTTCCAGTGTTGGAATGTCAAAGTTACATGTAACCAAGTTACATGTAACCAAGTTACAAGATACAAGCAAAGTTATAGTTTTACATTTAGGTTTTGTTAAGATTGACGATAAATGGGGGACTGCCCTTAAAGTGGGCGTGACACGGCCAAAACAGCTAATTATGGCTATCAAATTAGCCATTTTTTTTAATGATGTCATGTACCCCCATGTTAAATTACCCAATCAAATTAATTTATTGTAGTTACTGTACTGAAAGTAGTACTTTCTGTACAGTAACTGAATTAAATTAATTTGATTGGGTAATATGACGGGAGGGGGCGGAGTTGAGCGCTGAGTATTATCTAGTGAAACAACCCCAACAGAACTGTGCGAGGAGAAAATGCGACAATTCATAAATCGAATTTTAAAACAAGCAGTTCTAGGGGTAAAAATGTTATATAATCTGCTATAGAATCCCCCCTAACCGCGTACAGGGTACAGGTCTTCTAACAAAAAGGTGTCAGAGATTAGAACGAGGGTCCTCCGCAGCACAGACCACTTTTTAGCAGCCATCTCTGCTAAAGGGTGCTCCAGTGCTTCACCGGAGCTCCGGACCACTTTTTAGCAGCCATCTCTGCTAAAAAGTGCTCCAGTGCGAGGACTGAAGTCTGTGGTAGCCTGTGTGTGTGTGTGTGTGTGCGTGCGTGTGTGTGTTTGTGTGTGTGTACACACACACACACACAATAGCTCTTGAAAATAGCCGTGCGGTGCGGCGCTACCAGCTAACAACAACACATCACGTCGTGCGCGGCACCGCACAACGGACGAAGTATACATTCACTAATAACTGATACGGCCCCGCCTCCTTTTCAGACCGTTTGAAGAAAGACCACGTGACCTACTGTATCATAATGTTAAATTTCGGCCGGTGTCGCGCCCCCTTTAAGTCTGAAGGTTCATTAGTCTGAAGGTTCATTAGTCTGAAGGTTCTGAGTTACTAGGGCCCAAGATGGAGGGAGGGGCCCCAATTATTTTTACTTTAGCTATTGAAAAACAGCAGATCTACAAGACTA
>NW_027664602.1:0-20000 GCF_963921795.1 Nannobrachium achirus
CTTTTCAGCTCATTTAAACCAGGCTGTTGCAGCTCAAGCTGAAAGTGGGTGAAGGTGGGTAGAGGTGGGTGGAGCTTGTAGATCTGCTATTTTCACTAGTATGGGTCCAGGGTAAACGTCTAATTTCTCTCTTTTTTTTATTTTTTATGAAAGGCAATAAAATATGTGAACAAGAAAATAAGGAGAAAATGCAACACTTACCACTCGTCATCAAAGTGAAGCATTATGTTTAAATGAGGGACGTCCATCAATAGCAGATCTACAAGCTACAACGCGTCACAGCGCGACACGTTGTTAGCTTGTAGATTGGCTATTTTCAGCATGCAACTAAGTGTAAAATCAAAGTCATTAGCCGCTTTCCAATCCGAGGGGTTCGCACTTTGAAGTGCGCATTTGAAGGGCTATGACGTCACTGGGCCGCGCCTAGTGCTGTCCCATTTAGTAGACCGCGTTAACCTAGGGTAACCTACCCTTGGAATGTGCACTACTTTCTCCTCGTTTTGAAGCTTATCAAAACAAAAACAACAGTGTCTGCTGTCCATCGCATTAAACTTTTATCCACAAAAGAGCTCTCTAACTTCTTGTTTGGTGCCACATAGTTTAATTGTAAGGTGTTTTAGGTATAGTTTTTAGTTGTAAAAACTTCATAATTAATTATGACAGAGCCTATTTAAAAATATGCCTCTGCGTTCTGAGAACCGCAGTGTCTCGTCTCGGGGCGGGCAGCTCTATGCATCGAATCCCTCTGAAGGCAACTGTTCTCGGCTCCACGGCTCTGCTCCCCTCCCTTGGAATTGGTGGTGGAACATGACTGACAGATTTGTTGTTGTGGCTTAATTAACAGGCAATACATCAAATTGTTTTCTTAATATGATTAGATATGAAAGAAACTGCCTCTGTATAATGCTTGGTTGAATGTTTTGTTTTCAATGTTTTCAAGTAACATGACAAACTCATGTTATATAGTTTATACCATTCATTGCATATTCTACTGAGCATACAGTTATTAATTCAGATTGTCCAGTGTATTGTATAATGAATGAATGAATGAATGAATGAATGAATGAATATTTTATTTTCGTGTCTGGACAATATTTGACCCATCCCACATGGGATTATCAGACACAACAAATATATACTGTACATATAACCAACAAAACAACATTCCAGTGTGCATTCCACCAACAGCTTAATACAAATAGTGTCTCACAGAAGTGAGTACCTTACTGAAGTGCCTTACAGGAGTGAGTACACCCCTCCCATCCCCGCAAACACTCGAACGCCTGCAGAGATGAGAGGGGTGCACCCACCCCTGCGATACACTACATCTCCATATGGCCTGCACCTAACACAAAAGTCAACATTTAAATTCAACTATAAGTCACCCTTCTCCTCCTGCCCCACGCTTTAAATAGAAATTCTGCAAAAGCAAATACATGATCAAAAAGAAATGTAATTAAGGAACCATTCTCGTACTCTATTAAATTAATGTCAGGGTTATGAACTTTTTTAAATAAACATACTCTCAAATCATGATACAAAGGACAAAATAAAATAAAATGTATTTCGTTCTCTACTTCACCCAGATCACAGTATACACATATTCTTTCTTCCTCTGCTAGGCCCCTGTACCTTCCTGTTTCAATGTGTAGGGGCAGAATGCCACATCTTAATTGCGCACAGAGTGACCTTTGACTCTTGGGTAAATTATACAAGATATATTTTTCACATTTATAATCTTGTTTAAGTAGACAATATGTTCTTAATTTGGGCTTCTGCCAAATTTCTTCCGCCCAGGACTGAATGCATTTCGCACGGATTCTTGTAACAAACTCCACCACATTAACTGATGTTCTCTGGAGATAATGTTCCTGGAGACCACATTCTACCAAGAGATCCGAGACTTCTGAAACCCATTCCCCGTTCACAGATAGATCCCAGTAAAATATTTGGCTAGCCATCCTATTGGGTGGCAGACCCATCAACCTGTTCCAGAGATTTACCATGTTGGCCTGCCATCTGATTTTACAGGGGTCCCAGCCCATATCACCATTGAATGCTGGAATTGGTGCGTATTTATGTAACCCCAAAAAGAATCTAATTGCTCGATTCTGAATACGTTCATTTAACTGAAACACTTTATATCCCCAAACCCCCGACATGTAATCTAGAATAGGACATACACATGTGTGATACAGTTTTGAGTATGTAAAATAACCCATGTCCTTCAAACTTTTTGTTTTACCTATGAGGCCTCCCAGTGCCCTGCCTGCAGAGTCTGCAAGAGCAGATACACCATATAAAAAGGACATGTGTTCATCTAGAAACAAACCTAGATACTTATACTTATCTGTAAACTCTAGTTGTTTTTCACCAACATAAAATTTGAAATTACTTCTTTTTGTACCTGGCTTTCTAAAATGCATGACTTGTGTTTTTTTTTGATTAATGCGCATTTTCCACTTCTTGCACCATTCATTAACACAAGTCAGCATTCTCTGTAGGTCTTCTTCATTTTCTGACAGTAAGACAATATCATCTGCATAAAGCAGGATATCTACAGATACCTGCTGACCACATGGCACACCTTTCTCAAGCCGTTTTACCTCTCTGGCCAAATCATTAATAAAAACAGCAAATAAGGTTGGTGACAAAATATCCCCTTGTTTAACACCAGAGGGCGTTGGAAACCACTCTGTAAAGTAATCATTAACCTTTACACAGGCCACAGGTTGCCTATACAGAGAAGAGATTGCTTGGAAGAACGTTCCATTTACTCCACTTTGATGAAGCTTGAACTTAAGGAGGTTGTGGTCAACTAAATCGAACGCCTTCTGAAAATCTATAAAACAACCAAAGGTGTGTTTTTTCAACTTCAATCTATTTCTGATCACTGTAGTTACTGTATAAATATGATCCAAACAAGCCCGCCCCTTCCTGAAACCATTTTGTTCTTCCTCCAGTAGATGATTTTGTTCTAAAAATGTAACTAATCTATTATTTAACACAAAAGAATACAGTTTATAAACCGTACTTAATAAACTTATACCTCTATAATTCAATGGAATCTTAGGATCATCCTTTGGGGATTTTGGAATTGGGGTTATAATTGATTTAAACCATGTAGATGGTATAATACCCTGTTCAAAACACACATTCAACAAATTGAATATTGAGTCAAATAGTTTCTGAGATTTCAACACTTCATTTGGTAATTCATCAACACCAAAAGCCTTTTTGTCCTTTGCAGACTCAATTGCCTTTAGCACTTCTTCTCTACTCAGATTTCTATTTAAACTATCATCACTACTAAAATGTGAGCATGTCTCTGTCTGACAAGGTAAGTGGTCAGAAGAGACATTTTCGGTACTTTCTTGTTTTGAAAATAAACCAGAAAAGGCTCCCTCCCATTCCCTTAATACTTTAACCGGATCAGATGATACTTCACCTTCACACCACACTTGCATAGGAATCTTTTTTGGGCGTTTAGGCCCCAAATTCTTTATCTCATTCCAGAACTGTTGTGGGTTCTGTGTGTTTAGTTGTTCCAGTTGTATAATCTGCCCTCTTTGATATCTGCGCTTATAGAATCTAAGTTTTTTGTCGAAAATATATTGTTTTTGCTTATAGTTATCTTTAAGCTGCTTTCTTAAATCAGGATTTTTACATTTCAAAAAAAGATGTTCAGCGCTGCGCATATCTGACCATAGATGACCCAAATCACTATTCCAGTAGGGATTGTTCTGTTTAGATTTTCTCAATTTGGATTTGTCCACATTGGTATTCAATTCAGAATGTACTAAAATACAGAACTCATTATACCATTTATCTAACTCCTCTTGATTTCTACTTAGATTCTGTAATTTTTCAATAAGTTTTAACATAGCAGTACGTCCCATATCAGAGTTTAGGAAAGTGGCTGGTACATCTCGACACACTCGCTTTTTAGTGTGTCTGGCTGTAACAGGCACCTCCTGCTGATGGGACATTGCTTGACCTACCCTAAACTTAAGCCACAACATTGAGTGATCTGGTAGACGACAATTATCTCCAATCAGGTTAAATAAACTTGTATCCTCTACCATTTGTGAGGAAAGCAGTACCTTAAATTCCAAACAATTTTCTAAGCAATCAAAAGGTGTTACAATATAATCAACAACAGCTTTACCCTTTGGTGACACTGATGTATAATTATCATATAGTGGATTGATCCTACCATTAAGAACACACATTCTAGAATCTCTTAGGAATTCTAGGAATGTTTCCCCATGTTTATTAACATAATCATCAATTGCCACTCTCCGAGGGATGGAGTCAATAGAAGGGATAAAATCTTCCATGTTTCCAATTCTGGCATTCACGTCCCCACCAATATAAATTGCATCCACTTCAGAAAATTGATATATCAAACTTAATAACCGACAAAAAAAAGCTGAAGCGTCTCTTCCCCAGGGGGAGTTTTCAGGTGGGAGATAACAGGAAAATATAACAAAGCTATACTCAGATACTTTATGTTGAAACAATAAACCTATAATCCCGTCATATTTTTCAATAATTTCAATCCTGTAATCAGTGAATAAGATGGATCTAACTAACATCCCCACTCCCCCTGATGCTCGGCATGCTTTAGTGTGCATTTCCCTATTTAGTCCAAACCATACATACCCATCCACTTCAATAATATTTTCCCCTTGAAGATGAGTCTCGTTTAAAGAGACAATGTCTGCATTCAACGACTGTAGAATGGATAACCTAAGGTCACGGTTTGCTAGCGTCCATCCATTTATGTTCCAATGTAAGAATGAAATGTGCTCACGTGGGCTGTGTGAGTTTGGGAAACCTCACGTTGTAGATTCATGTTCCTTCTCCATATTTTGACTTAAAGCAGGCCATTCCTCCTCGTAGCCTCTCGCGGCAACTCCGTCGTCGCTCCCATTGCGTTTCTCACGGGCAGCCTCGGCCCCATGAAGCCCCGCTGCAGAGCCAACCGAGTGCCTTCTGTATCTTCTGTCCTCTCTCCTTCTCCAGTGCTGGCTCCCCCGGTGGCCGCCCCGATCACCACCTGTCGTCCCCGTCTCGTCTCTCTCCTTTCCTCGCCGTATGAGCCTTCCATTTCCTGTGATAAAGAAGTCTTTTCCACCGGGGATTTCTCTAAGCAGTGTTTTAAAGTTCAGTTCGATTAGCCGATCAGTATGGGATTTAGCAGACCGCACATATACTTTTCCATAATCAGGATGATCTTTTAATTTATTTTTTTGGCGAAGAATGGCAATCTTCTCTTCTCTAGATCTGCATTCAATTTTCACCAATCCAGGCTGCTCTCCTCTCCCTTTCAGTCGAATTGCATCCGCAATTTCGACCTTGACATCGAGACCGCTCTCCAGAAATGTTTTGACTTTTTCACGTATATTTTCCTCTTCTTCCATGGGCAGTCCGGCCACAATTAAAGAAACGTCAGGATCAAAACTTACTTTGGGCAGAGCACCGTCTGAGTTGAGCTTCCCTTCCAAAGCTTCCATACGAGCTTGCAACCCCCCAACTTCAATATCAAGCGTGTCTTTAATTTCACGGCGGTGTTTCTCTAAATCCGCCCGTATTGTAGTGTGATTCTCTTTAATGGATTTTTGCAGAGATGATTCAATGCGGTCAATCTTTTTCTCAATCTGTTTCTCAAACGCATTCTGCATTTTTACCATGTCGTCCTTCATATTGTCCATTTTACTGTTGATTTTCTTTAGCTCATCAAACAGCTGTGCCATGTCTTTGTTTTTCACACCACTCATCTCGGGTCCTTTCGGCTCACCCATGACTTTCTTGTCCGTGCTACGGAGTTGTCTCAGACGGGATTCCTTCTCCTTCTCCTCCATCCAGGCTCAGGCCGCTGCGGCACAACGCCGCACCGGAGCACCTGGATGGTGATGGTCAGGAAGCGTTTCCCACTCCAGTCCCCGTATACGAGTTCGTTGATTTATCCACGAATCCAGGCTCAGGCCCAGGCGCGTAGGCAGCGGTAGGCGAACGAGGCGACCGCCTACCAACTGAGAAATGATCTGGCAAAAAAAAAAAAAAAAAATCAGGCCGCTGCGGCTCAACGCCGCACCGGAGCACCTGAATGTCTATGATATCCGAAAGCCTTTCCCCGTCCCCGTATACGCGTTCAGTGATTTAACAACTGCGAAATCATTTAGCAGCAGATTCAATAAACCTTCAGGGGACGTATAGGACGTAATGAAGGACTTTAAATGTAGTTATTAAAGAAGTTATTAAAGAAGTTTTAAGGAATTGTGCCGTGTGCTGGCGTGCCGTGTGCTGGCGTGGCGTGGCGTGCTGCTGGCGTTATGTATGTATATGTATATGTGCGTTATGTTATTTCCAATTAAATAAACAATTAACTACCACTGAGTTCCTGTGGCAAAGAACTTCGAGCATCAGGTTTGGTATTTGAGTGTTGTTTAAAATATATATAGCCTATTATAACAACGTGTGAACGTGTCCACTAATAAACGAGGAACCAATTCAGAATATAATCAAACATCAGAATGAACTGAAAATAGAAATGGATAGAGAGTAGGCCTACTAGGCTATGGCAACATCAAATCGGGAATAGAGTATTTCCCTTAATTACAGATCTTATGAATAGGCTACGTGAAACAGTAATAGCCTATTGACAATTTGTGATTTAGTCCTAAATTCGCATAGGCTATAAATAAATAAACGTTAACGATGGGGGAACAATTATTTTTGCTTTATTCTCCACTGCTCTGTAATATACAAAACAGAGGCTCAGAACTCTAGCTAAATGACATTTAGTGGAAATGTTTTATTCTCTCACCAATTAAGCACCACAAACGTAGGCTTACATGTAAAATGCTGTGGCAGCTGAAAGCAATGGATTTAGATTGGTCATCCGCGATGTTGCGGGTGATCAACCTGCTATAATGCAACGGTATGAAACATAAAAGAACAGCATATTTATGTCATGTGCTAAAGGGCTTGGCTAGAATGTCAATAGAATCTATAAACCTTCCATGTCGGGAAACAGAACAGACGCAGTTTCTGCATGGTTACACACTTCAGAATGAGAAAATACTCTATTAGGGTCCATTTGATTATAGGCCTATAGTAGGGGAGAGCCTGCACGATAGTAACGTTTTTCACATTTCAATATTTTACTCAGAGATTATTTTACCTACATAGCCAATATTTTCAGGCAAAAGACCTACACATGTCTGCTATCATAAACCACTTCAAGTTTATCAATTGATAAAACAGGTCATGAGTTATTAAACCGAGAGTGGACGCTGTTCCGATGTTACATTTGAAGCCTGCATGGGATTAATTGTAACAGCATGATTTACAAATGTAACACAGCTAAAGAACCACATTAAACAAATATTTTTTTGTTTAAATCAATTATATTTCATTCAAGCAACTCTTTTACATTGTTTTCATACCAAGGGTGTGATTAGATACTATATCATACTATAGGAAAATATTAAATATTACAAGATGTACCAGTTTAAGCGTTTGAGTGAATTCCATGGGAAAACAAAATACATTGATTACCTAAATAAATAGCAGGTTTGATTAATTCAACATGTTATACATCCCTAATCTGACTTAAAATACACTGTAATTGAATGTCAGCTGACTGAACACAATATTGGCCAATATGTCAAATATTTCAATATGATATTATCATGTTAAATTGTGTTACAATTGAACCGTTTTGGCACCCCTGCTTTGACGTTGCCTACAGAACAGAACTAACATGCATAGCAAGTTAAAATGATGTAAACTAATGAAGAACAGATACATGCAGACAGCCATCTAGATTTTATCTCGGCAACATTAAAGAAAAGATTTGCAGACCAAAGATACTCAAGGTGGAATTTTTTACGCATTTTGAGAAATACCAGTTTTTCTGCAATAACTTGGTCTAGGCTGGATACAAATAGTTCTTACTTCCTGGAGACGTTCATTACGGCCCTGGTCACAAACTGATGCGATGACGTCATGATGGCATTGACCAATCAGGAGATAATGTGCTTGTTACAATTATGAAGCGTTACAATTGAGGCGGCTCTCCCCTATCCTAGTGTAATATCTGTGGGTTAGAACTCGGCATTCAGTCTTCACTATAATAACTAAATAAAGCTTCAGATCTTTGTCATATTTCCGTAAAAAGAATTACATTATGCGTTGAAGCCATTTGAATGTTTCCTTTATGATTTACTATGAATTATGCCTGACCATGATATGAAATGTTGCATTTTTATTTTGGGGCTTGTATTGCTTAAAATTGCTGCTATTAACTCTTATACTGCTTTGGACGTTCCTGTTCGCCCCAATTATATTGAGTGAGGACGGCCAATACGGCCGTTCGTTCGTTTGATGTTTTTTATGGATTATGATAAAAGCGGTCCTTGCGCAACTTGTGAATCTATAATTGGTCGTCGGGGTCTTTTGAGGACAGCCGGAAACCGTTCATAAAAAAAAAAAGTAAACAGACTGTCCTGGCTCCGCCTGCCCAGAGCGACTCTGCGCCTGCCTAGCCTTGAGGGACTATATTGTTTTATGCATCGGGCTGTTAGTAGAGAAAGAGAGAGAGAAACGTTGGTAAAAGCGATCATTTTGTCGGAAATCAGTTGTTTTATAGTATTAGTAGTATAGTAATTGTAGTAGGTAGTAGTATTTAGCAGTAGACCTACTAGAATATTGAGATGTATTAGGCCAAGTACTAGGCCCTACTCAGTATCAATCCGCCGAAGCAAAGCGACCATCCCCCACCACCCCATGGCCGAGGTCCACGGAAGGAAAGTTTCGACAACAAACTTTGTTAGAATTAGGATTACAAACCTACCCGCGTTGGTGACCCAGGACCAGGCAGCGCCCACCACGAATGGTGGTGGTGGTCGTGATGATGATGATGATGATGAAGAAGAAGAGAAAAAGATTCCTTTAGTGTAGCCGTTGGCTTTGAAGAGAAACATTCCATTTCTTGGTGCCGTTGGTCGCGAAGAACCGGGTCAAAAAGTGCATCAAGAGCCTCCTGATATCCCGATATGGACTCGGAGACCCCCGCCATACCTGACACCCCCGCCGTTCGTTCCTGAGAGTGAGACCCCCGCGCTGGATGGATCGGCACGGCACAGTGGACACACATCTCGGGCGCAGTAGAGACCGCCGCCACCCATTCAACAGCCAGACGTACAGAGGCAGAGACTCACTGGACGATGGCCATGATTCTACTGTCCAGAGTGGTAAGACTTAGACTTAAATCCAGTGCATCTGCATGTATGTATTCGCTTCAGGCTTTCCACTGCATCCGTGAGGAAGCTTGGTTTGATTGACAAGCCTAAAGTCTGGTCTGGTCAGACGTGATCTCTATTGCGAATACACCAGTGGGATCCGGTCTAGAGCCCGCCTACTGCATCCGGTTATTTACACGCACACATAGACTACATGCAAGAAACGTTTCCGTATCCGGACCGGATCAGCAACTTGATCCAAGCATAGAGTTAGGATCCAAGTGCATATGCGTTTGTTTTTGCTACACAGGACACACGTGGATTTCCTATTACGCGCGTGCACGTACCGCATGTAGTGTACGGTGCACGGCACAGGTTAGCATTTAGCCAGCTACTATGATTATTTGATGGGATTTTAGGATTTAGTGGCTTAGTTTGTGTGTGCGTGCGTACGATGCGTGTGAGAGAGAGAGAGCGAGAGAGGTTTCTTTTTACGTGTGGTGCACGTGCGGTGCACGTACGGTGTGCGTTGCACGCGCGTGATCGTACTGTGCACGTGTACGGTGCACACCCGCACACCCGTAGCCTTTCAATTCAATTCAATTCAAAGGAGCTTCATTGGCATGAGAAAATATAGTTTACATTGCCAAAGCAAGTGTTATAAATAAAAACAGTTGAAAATGGGGAAGATAGCCTATACAGTTGGAGGAAGTACAGCTTTGTGTAAACAGAGCTATGTTGCATTGTGACATTTTATATATACATACAGGATATAAAGGGCATTTCACTGTGACAGTAAATGCATGGTAACTATTTACTATATCTGCATTTTATGTATTACATTATGAACTTATTGTAAGTCACTCATATTTGCTAATGTCAAAATTGTAAATTGATTTGTTTACATATAAACTACCGGTATTTGATATTTTCCTGGCTATGATTTTAGATGATGAGTCGGATGGACTGGAGAGGTGCCGGGGACTCCTTGTGTTCTTAGGTCTATACCGTTTGGAGGTAATAGAGGTAAGGAGAAAACAAAAACTGATGCATTTTGTATAATTCTATAGCATTTTAGAGTAGATACAGCTATCTGTTTGTTCAATGCTTTTATCATTTACATCATAATGTCATGGACCTGTCTGAGACATGCTGGGTGTGTAAATAATTGATTTCATTTTGTGCACATCATGTTTACTAGTTTATATTTTACTACTGTGATTTCAGAAGAGTCAAGTGCGGCACAGCCTACTTCTTCATTGCCACATCGTGGTCGTCCAAGGACAAGGATAGGTAAAGAACAAAAACCTTTTTTCTGTAAATCAGACTTAGACATCAAAGGGGGCTTGAGCCCATGCCCTTTATCCATCTGTAAAAAGTGCCCTCTCCAGACCATGAATTCTGTTTTTGCATAATTACTAGTATATACTGTATAGAATGTTAGAGAGGCAGGGGCTGAAATGTCTAAAACAGCCTTTTGATGAAAATAGTAGGCCCCCAACCTCCACGCATTCTGCTGTGACGCGTTGTGAGCTTGGAGGTGTACTATTTTTCATGTATTTTATTGCGACAACACTGCTTACTCGTTGTAATTATGTATTTGTATAATTTACAGATCAACCATGGGCTCGTGTAGGGGTAGGGGTGCAGAGTTCAGCAGACCCGGGGGAGCCCTTCCGGAGGAGCCTGGCTGGAGTGAAACAGAATGGGGAGCCCCAGAGACATTGAATTCACTGCAGTCCCTGGACCTGCTGCACTTTGTAGGCGCCCTTTGAATAAAAGTGTACCTATCAATGGAAATATCTTGGTTTGGTTTGTACAGTTCACGGAATTTGGAGACAAGATAATCTAGAACTGGGCGTATTTTGAACATCCTGTCACCACTCTTTGCATCTGGACCTGTGTTATCTAACAGTTCCAGGTAGTCCACTGGATCTTGGGACTTGAGAGCACCAGCATGATAGCATTAGAAGCGGGTGTGAAATATGGGATAAAATTTTATATTCTCTGTGATTCAGGTACAGGTTACTGTTTCAATATGAAACCCTACTGTGGAGAATCTGTTTCCCTGCTTGAGACGGTTGAATTCCTCCTTGATGGGCTAGCAGGTTATGGATATCGATTATTTATGGATAATTGTATCACACACACACACACACACACACACACACACACACACATGCACACACACCCACGCACGCACACACACCCGCACGCACGCACGCACGCACACATATACACTCTGTAGACATGTAGTGGTTGAGGCCTGTGTAAGTGCAGGTAGGCCACAACCTTTTTCCATTTGCAGTATTACAATTGAGTTCTAGTGTCTAAAATGTTGTTTTATATTTTATTTTCATTTTCATCAATCATTTGTACTGTACTTCAACCTAAAAAGAACCCTGAAAGCAGAAGCAGGATTCAGGCTGAATCTCATGTCACTGTGTCAATGTTCTGCACTGCTCCTTACTACTGCTCTTACACACTAAAAGTGTGTAAAAAGCACTTGTTTTTATTTTTTTGAATTTGTTTGTAAACAACCACTGAGCATAGGTGTGATGTTACTGTGTGATGTTACTGCCAACACTAAAGGATAAAGAGAGATTTCTGCCTGAAAATGTCTCCTTCACAAAAATGCATTTTTCTCAGCTTTATGTTCTCAAAGAGCTGTTTTTTAGGCCATATTCAGCAGCTTCTAGCTAATGAATAGAACATGATAAAAACACGAAATCTTTTTCTGTTGCAAAGTAGACATTCTATTCTTCGTTGCCATATAATTGTTGTCTTTATAGTCAAAGCCAATTTTCTCCAGTAGGCCTTCAAAGATGAGCGACAATTCTCAAATTTAGCTGGCAGTGGATGGAGCTTTTTGTTAAATTCTGTGGCAGTAAAAGAGTTAATGATGATGATCAGATTACGGTGATGTGATTCCCTATAGAGTCTGTTCACAGAAAGGCAGGGCAAACACATTTTCAACCACAAACATATCACAGAATAAGCCTTATACAAATCATTTTATTTTGTTTAAAACAAAGGTCGGGCTTTTCATATTTCTCTCTGTCAATAAATGACCTGAAATGATGTTAATTCCGAAGCCGCTTTTACATTATGCATAATATGAATATCATGATACATGTTGTTACAGTGTGAATTGTAATAGAGCGTGTTAATAAACTGTTATTTGATTTCATGATCTTGTGCTTCAGAACAATCTCATCATACAGTTATGTGACTGTCAGACCTCAGACCTTTAATTATGACAAAACCAAAAACTGAAGTTTCTTTAATATCTAATCAACAGAAAACGATTTGAAACGGGTTGTCTGAAAGTTGTAGCCACAATAAATCATATCACAATCATGTATAGGTCTATAGCCAGTGTTTCCCAAAGTTTTTAGCCTGTACGTGACCCAAAAAAGAAATGAGTTTGCCCTGGATCCAAACTAGTGAAAACAGCAGATCTACAAGCTCACAACGCGTCGCTTTGCACCGCGTTGTGAGCTTGTAGAGCAGGTAGAGCAACAGGACATGCAACGCTCATCCCAAGCCAAACATCGAATGCCTTGGACGGATGACATGACTCTCACTGCCCGCCTCGGTTCGAGTGATGCTGGCTCTCAATTCTCCTCGAACGTCAAAATAGATGTGAATTATTAGGTGAATTATGACCCCCCAAAAAAATTCTAAATATCCTAAAATGTCTTAAAAGTTAATTCCGCCTCACAAAAAAATAAGTTTGGGCGTTTAAGAAGGTAAAATACGTAGTTTTAAAGCACCGCGGAGGAAAAAATGGCGGAGGAATGATTTTTGCAACCGGAAGTTCTTGGCTATGCACTTGGCAGTGCTGTCCCATTCCACAGGCAAAAATGTGCACTTCACAGGACAAGCACTACACATGGCGCGGCCCAGTGACGTCATAGCCCTTCAAATGCGCACTTCAAAGTGCAAACCCCTCGGATGGGAAAGCGGCTATTATGATGCCATCAAGGCCTGCCAAAATACACCACACACACGTGCATGCACGCACACGCACGCACGCACGCACGCACGCACGCACGCACGCACGCACGCACGCACGCACGCACGCACGCACGCACGCACGCACGCACGCACGCACACACACACACACACACACACACACACACACACACACACACACACACACACACACACACACACACACACACACACACACCTTAAACATAAAGCTTTACGTGAACAGTTTGTTTCTGAGATGTGTTAGCTGTTGTTTGTTGACGCTGCTGCCACCGCACACTATCACCACCAGGGGGCCCAGTGGAGTTGGTAGTCGTCCTGGAGAGAGAGAGAGGGGCAATTAAAACAGATAAGCCAGAAATGATTTATATCTCTACAAAATGTGAACAAATTAAATTCACATCTATACGATATTAAAACTTGATAGCAGGAAAAATGTACAATAATGTTAACCGCAGTAACCCTGGCTAATCTATTTTGGACATTCCCCCTTCCACCTCCACTCTATAGAGCATCGCAGTTGAAGCCCCACCCCGTCCTCACTCTGGTGTCGGAAGTGTTTTCCCCATTCATTTCTTCCATAGACATTTCATAAAGTATTTATTTAAACGTTTTTATGCCTCGGACAAAGCCACCTCGGCTGGAGAGGAATCATGACAATATTCACATTTTTTTGAATGCAAAGATTAATTAGAAAGTTGAAAAAAAGGGCAGGGTACAAGACTGTGTACATCATTATTTTTAAAATTGCGGAAACTACACTCCCAGAATGCATTGCGAATGACACTTGTTTCCTGAAATATAGCCCTTAAATCACGCTCAGTTTAGTTATCCAGGCCAGCATATGGCCTGAAATGTAGTGATTGTCATCTCTGTGGACGCTCTTATCGTCATCCTTAACATAGTGCATCATATTTGTAAAAGAAAGATACTCGCTCACGGAGTTCTGCTGAAGTGCAATAATCTGCCCGGCAGACAGGGGGCAGTAGCTACTTCCGCGGTAACCGCAAGATATGTGAAAGAAGAAGACGCTAGACCAATCACAGATGCCGATTTCACGGGATGTACATGTTTAGCAGTATGGGAAATGCAGTTCTTCTCCGTTTGATCTTGATTAAAACGTGTTTTTACTAAAACTAGAGTGATTGCATACATACTCGGGGGTTCTACAGGAGCATATAGAACCATTTTACAACCACCAGCCTAGTGGTAAGTGTACATTGAATTGCTACCACTTTGTGGCTGATAATGAAAAACCCTATGGTAAAAGTAAATGGCCAGCTTGCTTCCGACACCTCACTGCGATGCTCTATGACAGGCATCAAACAGGTAGCAGTCTCTGATGCTTTCGTTGATAAGAGAGATCACTAACGAGCACTTGACATTATTCTATGGATTACCTTTTCGCTCGCGCCGCAAGCTTGTAGATCAGAAATACTCAAATCGACAAGTGATATATTTTTTAATAATCAATTAAATGGATTAGTACAGGGTTCCCCAATAGGTGGCCCGCGGGGAGCTACCATCTGGCCCCCACCAACCCCAGTAATAATGGTGGTATAAGAGCAGCAACAACACTAGCATATCGTCGTTGTCGGGTGGAAACCTTGTATCTCCAAATGTGTACGTTCTTTTGATAGATAGATAGATAGATACCTATATTATCCCACGGGGGAAATTCAGTTACCCAGAAGGTACAGCAGTTAAAGGTTACAGGACAGTAAGAAAAAAATAAAAGGACTGTTGTGTAGCCGAGCGACAAAAAACAAACAAGAAAGAAGAATCAACAATACAGGAGAATCAACCATACAGAGCAATTAAGTTAAAACAATATATATATATAGGCTACATAAAGTGTCGAGACAGAACACAACAAGGAAAAAAGTAGTACTAACGTATCATGTAAAGGATTGCAATTTTAAGGAACTTTTCTAAGCATATTGCAAACTCAAAGAACTTACAATGGTCCAGTCAATCAAACATTAGGAACTACTTTTCAACGTAGTGCCAAAAGAAATATACACACATATATACAGTATGCAAAGGTTTTTGCACCAAGACAATAATAACTAGAAAAATATTGTTCCTTCGAAACAATTGTGGGCTCGCTTCAAGCCAGAAAACAATGGCTATAAAAGTACAAAATGTCAAGATCGCAGGCAGTGCTCTCTTTGACGTTACTGACGTCAAAGATTGGTCCATTTTGTTCCAAAAATGTGTTGTGCAAAAGTTGACCCGCTGGTGGCGCTATAACAGGCCAATGTAAGAAGGGTGGTATCTGTTCCTTGACCTATTGGGAATGTGCTTGCAAGATTTCACGCACATTGCAGGCTGTGTTCATGATTTGAGGTGTTTTTGGCTTTGGCCACTTTATCGCTGCTTGCAGCTATATTCATTATTATTATTTTTTTGTGTGTGTGTGCAGACTGTGCACTTCATAGGCATATTAGATAAAGGTCCTTAGATTGTGTGTAGAATGTTTCATGCAAATTGCAAAAAAAAATCCTAACGGGTTTAAGCGTTTCACGAACTGCTCAAAATGATATAGCGCCTCCCTTTGGCCAATTGGGGTAAGATTGGTTTTATTGATATTTGGACTAACACTCTACATCTTTGCCAAATGCCAAGAACATTTTACTTTGCATGTATGATTTAGAGGCAGAAGAATAATTTGCATAAAACTGCAATATTCATTGAATTTATTTAAAAAAGCATGTTTAAATTTTAAAGAAATCCGATCTGACAGATCTTTAGATATCGGTCCAAAGTTCACGTAAAAAAAGTTTTGTGCACGTGGAGCGAAAATTCCAGAATAAAAGCGGGTTTACGCGTTTTACAAACTGCTCAAAATGGCGGAAAATCGAAGGGCGGAGCTTACTTAACAACGACACAGATGTCTTCCGCTTGAGTCAAAGCACGTGTGTAACAAGTTGCATGTCTTCAAACGAAACGAGTCATGACTTATGCCCGTTTGAAGTTTGAATTTTCAAACGCTTCGTATAGCGCCCCCCTTTGGCCGATTGGAATAAAATTGGTTTCAGTGATACTTTGACTAACCCTCCACATCTTTGCCAAATGCCATGAACGTGTAACTTTGCATGTATGATTTAGAGGCCGAAGAATAATTTGCATAAAACCGCAATATTGATTGAATTATTAAGAAATTATATTTCACTTTAAAAGAAATCCGACCAGACAGTTTGACCGTATTGGTCCAAAGTTCATGTGAAAAAAGTTTTGTGCGCGTTATGCAAAAATCCCAGGAGGAGATAGATTTTTACTGTTTTTCATATAATTCAAAATTCTGGGGGATCTAAAGGTCAGAGGTCAAAAGTCAGAGCGTAAAAGTTGTTCGGCATGAGGAGACGCATACGTGTATACAGGTTTCATGGCTGTACCTAAAACACAGCATGAGCTATACCTGTTCAAAGTTCGCACTTTCGAAGGCTTCCTACAGTGCCACCATTTGGCCGATTGCTATAAAAAATAATAGCACACTTCGCCACTGTAAACTGAACACATTGATGTTTTTATTTTCATTTTCTCACTAAGTATGTAGGAGTAGAAAGGAACCAAAGATCCCGTCTACTGATTGCCTGCCTGCCTGATAGATAAACTAGAAAAATATTGTTCCTTCGAAACAATTGTGGGCTCGCTTCAAGCCAGAAAACAATGGCTATAAAAGCACAAAATGTCAAGATCGCAGGCAGTGCTCTCTTTGACGTTACTGACGTCAAAGATTGGTCCATTTTGTTCCAAAAATGTGTTGTGCAAAAGTTGACCCGCTGGTGGCGCTATAACAGGCCAATGTGAGAAGGTTGGTATCTGTTCCTTGACCTATTGGGAATGTGCTTGCAAGATTTCACGCACATCCCAGGCTGTGTTCATGATTTGAGGTGTTTTTGGCTTTGGACACTTTATCGCTGCTTGCAGCTATATTTATTATTATTATTTTATAATTTTTTTGTGTGCACTTCATAGGCATGTTAGATAAAGGTCCTTAGATTGCGTGTAGAATGTTTCATGCAAATTGCAAAAAAAATCCTAGAATAAAAACGGGTTTAAGCGTTTTACAAACGGCTCAAAATTATATAGCGCCCCCCTTTGGCCATTTGGGGTAAGATTGGTTTCAGTGATATTTGAACTAACCCTCTACACTATTTTGTCATGAAAATGTGACTTTGCATGTATGTTTTAGAGGCAGAAGAATAATTTGCATAAAACTGCAATATTCATTGAATTTATTTAAAAAAGCATGTTTCAATTTTAAAGAAATCCGATCTGACAGATCTTTAGATATCGGTCCAAAGTTCACGTAAAAAAAGTTTTGTGCACGTGGAGCGAAAATTCCAGAATAAAAGCGGGTTTACGCGTTTTACAAACTGCTCAAAATGGCGGAAAATTGAAGGGCGGAGCTTACTTAACAACGACACAGATGTCTTCCGCTCGAGTCAAAGCACGCGTGTAACAAGTTGCATGTCTTCAAACGAAACGAGTCATGACTTATGCCAGTTTGAAGTTTGAATTTTCAAACGCTTCGTATAGCGCCCCCCTTTGGCCGATTGGAATAAAATTGGTTTCAGTGATACTATGACTAACCCTCCACATCTTTGCCAAATGCCATGAACGTGTAACTTTGCATGTATGATTTAGAGGCCGAAGAATAATTTGCATAAAACCGCAATATCAATTGAATTATTAAAAAATTATATTTCACTTTAAAAGAAATCCGACCAGACAGTTTGACCGTATTGGTCCAAAGTTCATGTGAAAAAAGTTTTGTGCACTTGACGCGAAAATCCCAGGAGGAGATAGATTTTTACTGTTTTTCATATAATTCCGAATTGTGGGAGACCTAAAGGTCAGAGGTCAAAAGTTAGAGGGTAAAAGTTGTTCGGCATGAGGAGACGCATAAGTGTATACAGGTTTCATGGCTGTATGTATAACACAGCATGAGCTATACCTGTTCAAAGATCGCACTTTCGAAGGCTTCCTACAGCGCCACCATTTGGCCGATTGCTGTATAAAGTAATAGCACACGTCGCCAGTGTAAGCTGAACACATTGATGTTTTTATTTTCATTTTCTCATTAAGTATGTAGGAGTTGAAAGGTGCCAAAGTATTGAGGAGAACTTGATCTAGGAATAAATAAATAATGACAATATCTAAAGTGTGCTCGCCTTTAGGCGAGCCCACAACTAGAAAAATATTGTTCCTTCGAAACAATTGTGGGCTCGCTTCAAGCCAGAAAACAATGGCTATAAAAGTACAAAATGTCAAGATCGCAGGCAGTGCTCTCTTTGACGTTACTGACGTCAAAGATTGGTCCATTTTGTTCCAAAAATGTGTTGTGCAAAAGTTGACCCGCTGGTGGCGCTATATCAGGCCAATGTGAGAAGGGTGGTATCTGTTCCTTGACCTATTGGGAATGTGCTTGCAAGATTTCACGCACATCCCAGGCTGTGTTCATGATTTGAGGTGTTTTTGGCTTTGGCCACTTTATCGCTGCTTGCAGCTATATTTATTCATTTATTTATTTATTTTTTGTGTGTGCACTTCATAGGCATGTTAGATAAAGGTCCTTAGATTGTGTGTAGAATGTTTCATGCAAATTGCTAAAAAAAATCCTAACGGGTTTAAGCGTTTCACAAACTGCTCAAAATTATATAGCGCCCCCCTTTGGTCAATTGGAGTAAGATTGGTTTTAGTGATATTTGGACTAACACTCTACATCTTTGCCAAATGCCATGAACATGTTACTTTGCGAAAATCCCAGGAGGAGATAGATTTTTACTGTTTTTCATATAATTCCGAATTGTGGGAGACCTAAAGGTCAGAGGTCAAAAGTTAGAGGGTAAAAGTTGTTCGACATGAGGAGACGCATAAGTGTATACAGGTTTCATGGCTGTATGTATAACACAGCATGAGCTATACCTGTTCAAAGATCGCACTTTCGAAGGCTTCCTACAGCGCCACCATTTGGCGGATTGCTATAAAAAATAATAGCACACTTCGCCACTGTAAACTGAACACATTGATGTTTTTATTTTCATTTTCTCACTAAGTATGTAGGAGTAGAAAGGTGCCAAAGTATTGAGGAGAACTTGATCTAGGAATAAATAAATAATGACAATATCTAAAGTGTGCTCGCCTTATAGGCGAGCCCACAATAAATAATGACAATATCTAAAGTGTGCTCGCCTTATAGGCGAGCCCACAATAATGCTTAGCCTAAATAAAAATAAAAAGTGCAGAGCCAAAAAAGCGTCCAAAAGTCTGTGCAAAAAAAAAGAAAAGTGACCAGTGTCGAGTCACAACAAAGAAAAGAAAAAAACGCAGATAGATGCTCCTCTCCGCAATACAGGAGGGAGGGCGGGGGGAGGGGAGTCATTTGGATGGCCCGGGATGGAAGATTGGAACAATATCGTGGAGTTGTGTGTGCGTTGCAATCGTCCTTCCAAGCCTCGGTATACAGCGTCTCCAACGCCGTCTTGGCCCATGTATGATACGGACCTCCACAGCGACACATCCTCCGGTCCTCGCCACAGGCCTCCGCGCGAGGGCTCCGCTCCTCCGGTGCGCGTCGTGCGCCTCCAGCCCGAGTTACGGCTTTCACGACGACAGCGTGTAGGCCTCCTCTTCTGCGCGAACATCGCGCGGATGTAGTTTACTCCTGATCTGACTCCCGCCGCCATCTTCGTATGCATCCAAAACAAGGTCCACGTACATATCCATGCCTACGGCACCAACATA
>NW_027664602.1:25000-50883 GCF_963921795.1 Nannobrachium achirus
CAGACAGACAGATACAGATATCTCCATATATGGACATAAATGGACAGAGGCAAACAGATGGTCAAAGATCTCCATATATGGGCATAAAATGGACGCAGACAGACAGATACAGATATCTCCATATATGGGCATAAATGGACACAGGCAAAAAGATGTTCAAAACGGGTCCTATGACAACAGGTATAATGAGGTTTGCATTAAAGGGGGAACCGGCACTGTGTCTGCAACACAGTTGGAGGCACAGACAGATGAGTGTGTATGTATGTATGTAATCCGCGTATCTCGAGAACCGTTCGTCCCACGGGCACGCGCGTTCTCCATATATGGTCATAAAATGAATGCCCCCATACATGGGCATAAAATGGATTGCAGACAGACAGATACAGATATCTCCATATATGGACATAAATGGACAGAGGCAAACAGATGGTCAAAGATCTCCATATATGGGCATAAAATGGACGCAGACAGACAGATACAGATATCTCCATATATGGGCATAAATGGACACAGGCAAACAGATGTTCAAAACGGGTCCTATGACAACAGGTATAATGAGGTTTGCATTAAAGGGGGAACCGGCACTGTGTCTGCAACACAGTTGGAGGCACAGACAGATACTCCATATATGGGCATAAAATGGACGCAGATAGACAGATATCTCCATATATGGGCATAAAATGGACCCAGAACTATAACTGCAGTGATCTCCATATATGGACATAAAATGGACGCCGACAGACAGACAGACAGATACAGATATCTCCATATATGGGCATAAATGGACACAGGCAGACAGATGGTCAAAACGGGTCCTATGAAAACAGGTATAATGGGGTTTGCATTAAAGGGCGGGGCATTCATTCCCTATTTACATTGTTCCGAGTTGGCCAGGTCGCCGACTAGACGCTTCTAGTTAAAATAATAATAATAATAACCAGTAAGACAGGACAGAATTCGCACAGGACGGAATTCATTTGCAAGTGTGATTGGAGTTGTGGTTGGTTGTTTAAAGGACAACTTTAGGTTTTTACAACAAGGGTTCATATTTTAGATTGTAATTAAATAATAATATAAAAGATGAGTGTTAAAATTATTTCATTTACTTCTTTCTATTGTTTTAGAGACTCTTATTTCAGTGGTTGGGGGCATGCGTACAAGTGGCTAAATATGTCATTTTACACAGAATAAGCCCATTCCCAAGATATAACGCAACCTTTCATGGTTGGATGTGACTTATGGGGGCTAGAAGTGTTACTGTAAATAGTAATAAAGAAACTGCTGGCTTAATGTGTCTAAAAAGACATATTTAGCCACTTGTACGCATGCCCCCATGCGTACGCATGCCCCACATTTTAGCACGGTAAACGCGATAAAACAATAGAACGAAGCAAATGAAAACATTTTAACACTCACTTTTATTTTCTCTAATTACAATCTCAAATATGAACCCTTGTTGTAAAAAAAACAAAGTTGTCCTTTAAGTTGGACAAAATGTGGACAAAATATTTCCCCAAATATGGATGTGACTGACGTCTGACATCATAGATGTCTTATAGACCACATGAGACTCACACAATATGTCCATATATGGGCATTCCAAGCTATGGACTTAATATCGATGACATCAGGGATCTCCATATATGGGCATACAAGGGACAATGACGGAATGTGATGTCACAATGTGATGTCACAACAATGTGATGTGATAGTTCAGCTATAGACATTGAGGCGTTACCCGCGCTCTGACGGGCGTTGCTGACAATATGTGACGGTTTTCATAGTTAACTGCAACCTACGGTCGCAATAAATTATATATACCGTATTTTCCGGACTATAAGGCGCACTTAAAAGCCTTTAATTTTCTCAAAAAACTACAGTTCGCCTTATATATGGATCATTCATTGACATTGACATTCCCTTTAGCACAGCTCCATCTGTTGGATGCATAACGCAACAGTAACGGTGCGCCTTATATATGAAAACAGTTCGAACATAGACCATTCATTGACAGTGCGCCTTATAGTCCGGTGCGCCTTATAGTCCGGAAAATACGGGTATGTGTGTGTGTGTGTGTGTGTGTGTGTGTGTGTGTGTGCGTACCATAGCAGGGGGTGGTCAAACGGGGGAACGTAGGTGAGACCCTCGGTTTCTGTCAATCTGAGAGCTTCCGCATTGGCATCGTCCCAAACCTAGTAGTGGACAGACCATGTACCAAAAACCATAGTAATGTAATGTAAACCCAAATCATCATATATATATATAGTCACTGTCGTATCTCCAAGTTTCAAATTTGTATGTTTTTTTAAGCCCTGCTTCATCATAGAAGACTGTCGCACAAAACTAGTGAAAATGGCAGATCTACAAGCACACAACGACTCGCAATGCGAGGCGTTGTGTGCTTGTAGATCGGCTATTTTCACTATTTTCAAAACGATAAATACAAAACGAACAGTTTTGGACATACAAGGTTTCCACCCGACAACAACAAAATATATATATACAAGGTTTCTGCCCCACAGCGACAATATAGTGTAATATGCACATTATGGATATCCTATGGGATAATACTAAAGTGATAGTAGCCTATATATAATGTCACCTTGCCCACTATGTTGACAGTGATAGTAGCCTATATATAATGTCACCTTGCCCACTATGTTGACAGTGATAGTAGCCTATATATAATGTCACCTTGCCCACTATGTTGACAGTGATAGTAGCCTATATATAATGCCCACCTTGCCCACTATGTTGACAGTGATAGTAGCCTATATATAATGCCCACCTTGCCCACTATGTTGACAGTGATAGTAGCCTATATATAATGTCACCTTGCCCACTATGTTGACAGTGATAGTAGCCTATATATAATGCCCACCTTGCCCACTATGTTGACAGTGATAGTAGCCTATATATAACGTCACCTTGCCCACTATGTTGACAGTGATAGTAGCCTATATCCACGACTTTCCAATGCCCCATAGTGCATTGCGCAGACGCTGTACCGAGCTTCCGGCGCCGCAGCCGAGTGTGATTTACAAGCTCACAACGTTTGCATCTGCGACGCGACGTGAGCTTGTATGTCTGCTGTTAAACCGGAAGTGTGGTCCAAACAGATCCAAATAATCTCCAGTAAACTCCCGCGGAAACAGGTGGATATAATGATGATATAATGCCAACCTTGCCCACTATGTTGACAGTGAAAGTAGCCTATATATAATGTCACCTTGCCCACTATGTTGACAGTGATAGTAGCCTATATATAATGCCCACCTTGCCCACTATGTTGACAGTGAAAGTAGCCTATATATAATGTCACCTTGCCCACTATGTTGACAGTGATAGTAGCCTATATATAATGTCACCTTGCCCACTATGTTGACAGTGAAAGTAGCCTATATATAATGTCACCTTGCCCACTATGTTGACAGTGATAGTAGCCTATATATAATGCCACCTTGCCCACTATGTTGACAGTGAAAGTAGCCTATATATAATGCCCACCTTGCCCACTATGTTGACAGTGAAAGTAGCCTATATATAATGCCACCTTGCCCACTATGTTGACAGTGATAGTAGCCTATATATAATGTCACCTTGCCCACTATGTTGACAGTGAAAGTAGCCTATGTAATGCCCACCTTGCCCACTATGTTGACAGTGAAAGTAGCCTATATATAATGTCACTTTGCCCACTATGTTGACAGTGAAAGTAGCCTATATATAATGTCACTTTGCCCACTATGTTGACAGTGATAGTAGCCTATATATAACGTCACCTTGCCCACTATGTTGACAGTGAAAGTAGCCTATATATAATGTCACCTTGCCCACTATGTTGACAGTGAAAGTAGCCTATATATAACGTCACCTTGCCCACTATGTTGACAGTGAAAGTAGCCTATATATAATGTCACCTTGCCCACTATGTTGACAGTGATAGTAGCCTATATATAATGCAAACCTTGCCCACTATGTTGACAGTGATAGTAGCCTATATATAATGCCCACCTTGCCCACTATGTTGACAGTGATAGTAGCCTATATATAATGCTCACCTTGCCCACTATGTTGACAGTGATAGTAGCCTATATATAATGCCAACCTTGCCCACTATGTTGACAGTGATAGTAGCCTATATATAATGTCACCTTGCCCACTATGTTGACAGTGATAGTAGCCTATATATAATGCCCACCTTGCCCACTATGTTGACAGTGATAGTAGCCTATATATAATGCCCACCTTGCCCACTATGTTGACAGTGATAGTAGCCTATATATAATGCCCACCTTGCCCACTATGTTGACAGTGATAGTAGCCTATATATAATGCCCACCTTGCCCACTATGTTGACAGTGATAGTAGCCTATATATAATGCCCACCTTGCCCACTATGTTGACAGTGATAGTAGCCTATATATAATGCCCACCTTGCCCACTATGTTGACAGTGATAGTAGCCTATATATAATGCCCACCTTGCCCACTATGTTGACAGTGATAGTAGCCTATATATAATGCCCACCTTGCCCACTATGTTGACAGTGATAGTAGCATATATATAATGCTCACCTTGCCCACTATGTTGACAGTGATAGTAGCCTATATATAATGTCTCCTTGCCCACTATGTTGACAGTGATAGTAGCCTATATATAATGCCCACCTTGCCCACTATGTTGACAGTGATAGTAGCCTATATATAATGCCCACCTTGCCCACTATGTTGACAGTGATAGTAGCCTATATATAACGTCACCTTGCCCACTATGTTGACAGTGATAGTAGCCTATATAATAATGCCCACCTTGCCCACTATGTTGACAGTGAAAGTAGCCTATATATAATGCTCACCTTGCCCACTATGTTGACAGTGAAAGTAGCCTATATATAATGTCACCTTGCCCACTATGTTGACAGTGATAGTAGCCTATATATAATGTCACCTTGCCCACTATGTTGACAGTGATAGTAGCCTATATATAATGCCCACCTTGCCCACTATGTTGACAGTGATAGTAGCCTATATATAATGCCCACCTTGCCCACTATGTTGACAGTGATAGTAGCCTATATATAATGCTCACCTTGCCCACTATGTTGACAGTGATAGTAGCCTATATATAATGCCCACCTTGCCCACTATGTTGACAGTGATAGTAGCCTATATATAATGCCCACCTTGCCCACTATGTTGACAGTGATAGTAGCCTATATATAATGCCCACCTTGCCCACTATGTTGACAGTGATAGTAGCCTATATATAATGTCACCTTGCCCACTATGTTGACAGTGATAGTAGCCTATATATAATGCCCACCTTGCCCACTATGTTGACAGTGATAGTAGCCTATATATAATGCCCACCTTGCCCACTATGTTGACAGTGATAGTAGCCTATATATAATGCCCACCTTGCCCACTATGTTGACAGTGATAGTAGCCTATATATAATGTCACCTTGCCCACTATGTTGACAGTGATAGTAGCCTATATATAATGCTCACCTTGCCCACTATGTTGACAGTGATAGTAGCCTATATATAATGCCCACCTTGCCCACTATGTTGACAGTGATAGTAGCCTATATATAATGCCCACCTTGCCCACTATGTTGACAGTGATAGTAGCCTATATATAATGCTCACCTTGCCCACTATGTTGACAGTGATAGTAGCCTATATATAATGCCCACCTTGCCCACTATGTTGACAGTGATAGTAGCCTATATATAATGCCCACCTTGCCCACTATGTTGACAGTGATAGTAGCCTATATATAATGCCCACCTTGCCCACTATGTTGACAGTGATAGTAGCCTATATATAATGCCCACCTTGCCCACTATGTTGACAGTGATAGTAGCCTATATATAATGTCACCTTGCCCACTATGTTGACAGTGAAAGTAGCCTATATATAATGCCCACCTTGCCCACTATGTTGACAGTGATAGTAGCCTATATATAATGCCCACCTTGCCCACTATGTTGACAGTGATAGTAGTCTATATATAATGCTCACCTTGCCCACTATGTTGACAGTGATAGTAGCCTATATATAATGCCACCTTGCCCACTATGTTGACAGTGATAGTAGCCTATATATAATGCTCACCTTGCCCACTATGTTGACAGTGATAGTAGCCTATATATAATGTCACCTTGCCCACTATGTTGACAGTGATAGTAGCCTATATATAATGCCCACCTTGCCCACTATGTTGACAGTGATAGTAGCCTATATATAATGCTCACCTTGCCCACTATGTTGACAGTGATAGTAGCCTATATATAATGCCCACCTTGCCCACTATGTTGACAGTGATAGTAGTCTATATATAATGCCCACCTTGCCCACTATGTTGACAGTGAAAGTAGCCTATATATAACGTCACCTTGCCCACTATGTTGACAGTGATAGTAGCCTATATATAACGTCACCTTGCCCACTATGTTGACAGTGATAGTAGCCTATATATAATGCCCACCTTGCCCACTATGTTGACAGTGATAGTAGTCTATATATAATGCCCACCTTGCCCACTATGTTGACAGTGAAAGTAGCCTATATATAACGTCACCTTGCCCACTATGTTGACAGTGATAGTAGCCTATATATAACGTCACCTTGCCCACTATGTTGACAGTGATAGTAGCCTATATATAACGTCACCTTGCCCACTATGTTGACAGTGAAAGTAGCCTATATATAACGTCACCTTGCCCACTATGTTGACAGTGATAGTAGCCTATATATAATGCTCACCTTGCCCACTATGTTGACAGTGATAGTAGCCTATATATAATGCCCACCTTGCCCACTATGTTGACAGTGATAGTAGTCTATATATAATGCCCACCTTGCCCACTATGTTGACAGTGATAGTAGTCTATATATAATGCCCACCTTGCCCACTATGTTGACAGTGATAGTAGTCTATATATAATGCCCACCTTGCCCACTATGTTGACAGTGAAAGTAGCCTATATATAATGTCACTTTGCCCACTATGTTGACAGTGATAGTAGCCTATATATAATGTCACCTTGCCCACTATGTTGACAGTGAAAGTAGCCTATATATAATGTCACCTTGCCCACTATGTTGACAGTGATAGTAGCCTATATATAATGCAATGCCCACCTTGCCCACTATGTTGACAGTGAAAGTAGCCTATATATAATGTCACCTTGCCCACTATGTTGACAGTGATAGTAGCCTATATATAATGTCACCTTGCCCACTATGTTGACAGTGATAGTAGCCTATATATAATGCCCACCTTGCCCACTATGTTGACAGTGATAGTAGCCTATATATAATGCCCACCTTGCCCACTATGTTGACAGTGATAGTAGCCTATATATAATGCCCACCTTGCCCACTATGTTGACAGTGATAGTAGCCTATATATAATGCTCACCTTGCCCACTATGTTGACAGTGATAGTAGCCTATATATAATGCCCACCTTGCCCACTATGTTGACAGTGATAGTAGTCTATATATAATGCCCACCTTGCCCACTATGTTGACAGTGAAAGTAGCCTATATATAACGTCACCTTGCCCACTATGTTGACAGTGATAGTAGCCTATATATAACGTCACCTTGCCCACTATGTTGACAGTGATAGTAGCCTATATATAATGCCCACCTTGCCCACTATGTTGACAGTGATAGTAGTCTATATATAATGCCCACCTTGCCCACTATGTTGACAGTGAAAGTAGCCTATATATAACGTCACCTTGCCCACTATGTTGACAGTGATAGTAGCCTATATATAACGTCACCTTGCCCACTATGTTGACAGTGATAGTAGCCTATATATAACGTCACCTTGCCCACTATGTTGACAGTGAAAGTAGCCTATATATAACGTCACCTTGCCCACTATGTTGACAGTGATAGTAGCCTATATATAATGCTCACCTTGCCCACTATGTTGACAGTGATAGTAGCCTATATATAATGCCCACCTTGCCCACTATGTTGACAGTGATAGTAGTCTATATATAATGCCCACCTTGCCCACTATGTTGACAGTGAAAGTAGCCTATATATAATGTCACTTTGCCCACTATGTTGACAGTGATAGTAGCCTATATATAATGTCACCTTGCCCACTATGTTGACAGTGAAAGTAGCCTATATATAATGTCACCTTGCCCACTATGTTGACAGTGATAGTAGCCTATATATAATGCAATGCCCACCTTGCCCACTATGTTGACAGTGAAAGTAGCCTATATATAATGTCACCTTGCCCACTATGTTGACAGTGATAGTAGCCTATATATAATGTCACCTTGCCCACTATGTTGACAGTGATAGTAGCCTATATATAATGCCCACCTTGCCCACTATGTTGACAGTGAAAGTAGCCTATATATAATGCTCACCTTGCCCACTATGTTGACAGTGATAGTAGCCTATATATAATGCCCACCTTGCCCACTATGTTGACAGTGATAGTAGCCTATATATAATGCCCACCTTGCCCACTATGTTGACAGTGATAGTAGCCTATATATAATGCCCACCTTGCCCACTATGTTGACAGTGAAAGTAGCCTATATATAATGCCCACCTTGCCCACTATGTTGACAGTGATAGTAGCCTATATATAATGCCCACCTTGCCCACTATGTTGACAGTGAAAGTAGCCTATATATAATGCCCACCTTGCCCACTATGTTGACAGTGATAGTAGCCTATATATAATGCCCACCTTGCCCACTATGTTGACAGTGATAGTAGCCTATATATAATGCTCACCTTGCCCACTATGTTGACAGTGAAAGTAGCCTATATATAATGCCCACCTTGCCCACTATGTTGACAGTGATAGTAGCCTATATATAATGCCCACCTTGCCCACTATGTTGACAGTGATAGTAGCCTATATATAATGCCCACCTTGCCCACTATGTTGACAGTGATAGTAGCCTATATATAATGCCCACCTTGCCCACTATGTTGACAGTGATAGTAGCCTATATATAATGCTCACCTTGCCCACTATGTTGACAGTGATAGTAGCCTATATATAATGCCCACCTTGCCCACTATGTTGACAGTGATAGTAGTCTATATATAATGCCCACCTTGCCCACTATGTTGACAGTGAAAGTAGCCTATATATAACGTCACCTTGCCCACTATGTTGACAGTGATAGTAGCCTATATATAACGTCACCTTGCCCACTATGTTGACAGTGACAGTAGCCTATATATAATGCCCACCTTGCCCACTATGTTGACAGTGATAGTAGTCTATATATAATGCCCACCTTGCCCACTATGTTGACAGTGAAAGTAGCCTATATATAACGTCACCTTGCCCACTATGTTGACAGTGATAGTAGCCTATATATAACGTCACCTTGCCCACTATGTTGACAGTGATAGTAGCCTATATATAACGTCACCTTGCCCACTATGTTGACAGTGAAAGTAGCCTATATATAACGTCACCTTGCCCACTATGTTGACAGTGATAGTAGCCTATATATAATGCTCACCTTGCCCACTATGTTGACAGTGATAGTAGCCTATATATAATGCCCACCTTGCCCACTATGTTGACAGTGATAGTAGTCTATATATAATGCCCACCTTGCCCACTATGTTGACAGTGAAAGTAGCCTATATATAATGTCACTTTGCCCACTATGTTGACAGTGATAGTAGCCTATATATAATGTCACCTTGCCCACTATGTTGACAGTGAAAGTAGCCTATATATAATGTCACCTTGCCCACTATGTTGACAGTGATAGTAGCCTATATATAATGCAATGCCCACCTTGCCCACTATGTTGACAGTGAAAGTAGCCTATATATAATGTCACCTTGCCCACTATGTTGACAGTGATAGTAGCCTATATATAATGTCACCTTGCCCACTATGTTGACAGTGATAGTAGCCTATATATAATGCCCACCTTGCCCACTATGTTGACAGTGAAAGTAGCCTATATATAATGCTCACCTTGCCCACTATGTTGACAGTGATAGTAGCCTATATATAATGCCCACCTTGCCCACTATGTTGACAGTGATAGTAGCCTATATATAATGCCCACCTTGCCCACTATGTTGACAGTGATAGTAGCCTATATATAATGCCCACCTTGCCCACTATGTTGACAGTGAAAGTAGCCTATATATAATGCCCACCTTGCCCACTATGTTGACAGTGATAGTAGCCTATATATAATGCCCACCTTGCCCACTATGTTGACAGTGAAAGTAGCCTATATATAATGCCCACCTTGCCCACTATGTTGACAGTGATAGTAGCCTATATATAATGCCCACCTTGCCCACTATGTTGACAGTGATAGTAGCCTATATATAATGCTCACCTTGCCCACTATGTTGACAGTGAAAGTAGCCTATATATAATGCCCACCTTGCCCACTATGTTGACAGTGATAGTAGCCTATATATAATGCCCACCTTGCCCACTATGTTGACAGTGATAGTAGCCTATATATAATGTCACCTTGCCCACTATGTTGACAGTGATAGTAGCCTATATATAATGCTCACCTTGCCCACTATGTTGACAGTGAAAGTAGCCTATATATAACGTCACCTTGCCCACTATGTTGACAGTGATAGTACCCTATATATAATGCCCACCTTGCCCACTATGTTGACAGTGAAAGTAGCCTATATATAATGCTCACCTTGCCCACTATGTTGACAGTGAAAGTAGCCTATATATAATGCCCACCTTGCCCACTATGTTGACAGTGATAGTAGCCTATATATAATGCCCACCTTGCCCACTATGTTGACAGTGATAGTAGCCTATATATAATGCTCACCTTGCCCACTATGTTGACAGTGATAGTAGCCTATATATAATGTCACCTTGCCCACTATGTTGACAGTGATAGTAGCCTATATATAATGCCCACCTTGCCCACTATGTTGACAGTGAAAGTAGCCTATATATAATGCTCACCTTGCCCACTATGTTGACAGTGATAGTAGCCTATATATAATGTCACCTTGCCCACTATGTTGACAGTGATAGTAGCCTATATATAATGTCACCTTGCCCACTATGTTGACAGTGAAAGTAGCCTATATATAATGCCCACCTTGCCCACTATGTTGACAGTGAAAGTAGCCTATATATAATGTCACCTTGCCCACTATGTTGACAGTGAAAGTAGCCTATATATAATGCCACCTTGCCCACTATGTTGACAGTGAAAGTAGCCTATATATAATGTCACCTTGCCCACTATGTTGACAGTGATAGTAGCCTATATATAATGCCCACCTTGCCCACTATGTTGACAGTGATAGTAGCCTATATATAATGCCCACCTTGCCCACTATGTTGACAGTGAAAGTAGCCTATATATAATGCCACCTTGCCCACTATGTTGACAGTGAAAGTAGCCTATATATAATGCCACCTTGCCCACTATGTTGACAGTGATAGTAGCCTATATATAATGCTCACCTTGCCCACTATGTTGACAGTGAAAGTAGCCTATATATAATGCCCACCTTGCCCACTATGTTGACAGTGAAAGTAGCCTATATATAATGTCACCTTGCCCACTATGTTGACAGTGAAAGTAGCCTATATATAATGCCACCTTGCCCACTATGTTGACAGTGAAAGTAGCCTATATATAATGCCACCTTGCCCACTATGTTGACAGTGAAAGTAGCCTATATATAATGCCACCTTGCCCACTATGTTGACAGTGATAGTAGCCTATATATAATGTCACCTTGCCCACTATGTTGACAGTGATAGTAGCCTATATATAATGTCACCTTGCCCACTATGTTGACAGTGATAGTAGCCTATATATAATGCCCACCTTGCCCACTATGTTGACAGTGATAGTAGCCTATATATAATGTCACCTTGCCCACTATGTTGACAGTGAAAGTAGCCTATATATAATGTCACCTTGCCCACTATGTTGACAGTGATAGTAGTCTATATATAATGCCCACCTTGCCCACTATGTTGACAGTGAAAGTAGCCTATATATAATGCTCACCTTGCCCACTATGTTGACAGTGAAAGTAGCCTATATATAATGCCACCTTGCCCACTATGTTGACAGTGATAGTACCCTATATATAATGCCCACCTTGCCCACTATGTTGACAGTGATAGTAGCCTATATATAATGCCCACCTTGCCCACTATGTTGACAGTGATAGTAGCCTATATATAATGCTCACCTTGCCCACTATGTTGACAGTGATAGTAGTCTATATATAATGCCCACCTTGCCCACTATGTTGACAGTGATAGTAGCCTATATATAATGCTCACCTTGCCCACTATGTTGACAGTGATAGTAGCCTATATATAATGCCCACCTTGCCCACTATGTTGACAGTGATAGTAGCCTATATATAATGCTCACCTTGCCCACTATGTTGACAGTGATAGTAGCCTATATATAATGCCCACCTTGCCCACTATGTTGACAGTGATAGTAGTCTATATATAATGCCCACCTTGCCCACTATGTTGACAGTGATAGTAGCCTATATATAATGCCCACCTTGCCCACTATGTTGACAGTGATAGTAGCCTATATATAATGTCACCTTGCCCACTATGTTGACAGTGATAGTAGCCTATATATAATGCCCACCTTGCCCACTATGTTGACAGTGATAGTAGCCTATATATAATGTCACCTTGCCCACTATGTTGACAGTGATAGTAGCCTATATATAATGCCCACCTTGCCCACTATGTTGACAGTGATAGTAGTCTATATATAATGTCACCTTGCCCACTATGTTGACAGTGATAGTAGCCTATATATAATGCCCACCTTGCCCACTATGTTGACAGTGATAGTAGCCTATATATAATGCCCACCTTGCCCACTATGTTGACAGTGATAGTAGCCTATATATAATGTCACCTTGCCCACTATGTTGACAGTGATAGTAGCCTATATATAATGTCACCTTGCCCACTATGTTGACAGTGAAAGTAGCCTATATATAATGTCACCTTGCCCACTATGTTGACAGTGATAGTAGCCTATATATAATTTCCACCTTGCCCACTATGTTGACAGTGATAGTAGCCTATATATAATGCCCACCTTGCCCACTATGTTGACAGTGATAGTAGCCTATATATAATGCCCACCTTGCCCACTATGTTGACAGTGATAGTAGCCTATATATAATTTCCACCTTGCCCACTATGTTGACAGTGATAGTAGCCTATATATAATGCCCACCTTGCCCACTATGTTGACAGTGATAGTAGCCTATATATAATGTCACCTTGCCCACTATGTTGACAGTGATAGTAGCCTATATATAATGCCCACCTTGCCCACTATGTTGACAGTGATAGTAGCCTATATATAATGTCACCTTGCCCACTATGTTGACAGTGATAGTAGCCTATATATAATGTCACCTTGAACACTGTGTTGACAGTGATAGTAGCCTATATATAATGCCCACCTTGCCCACTATGTTGACAGTGATAGTAGCCTATATATAATGCCCACCTTGCCCACTATGTTGACAGTGATAGTAGCCTATATATAATGCCCACCTTGCCCACTATGTTGACAGTGATAGTAGCCTATATATAATGTCCACCTTGCCCACTATGTTGACAGTGATAGTAGCCTATATATAATGCCCACCTTGCCCACTATGTTGACAGTGATAGTAGCCTATATATAATGCCCACCTTGCCCACTATGTTGACAGTGATAGTAGCCTATATATAATGCCCACCTTGCCCACTATGTTGACAGTGATAGTAGCCTATATATAATGCCCACCTTGCCCACTATGTTGACAGTGATAGTAGCCTATATATAATGCCCACCTTGCCCACTATGTTGACAGTGATAGTAGCCTATATATAATGCCCACCTTGCCCACTATGTTGACAGTGATAGTAGCCTATATATAATGCCCACCTTGCCCACTATGTTGACAGTGATAGTAGCCTATATATAATGTCCACCTTGCCCACTATGTTGACAGTGATAGTAGCCTATATATAACGTCACCTTGCCCACTATGTTGACAGTGATAGTAGCCTTTATATAATGCCAACCTTGCCCACTATGTTGACAGTGATAGTAGCCTATATATAATGCCCACCTTGCCCACTATGTTGACAGTGATAGTAGCCTATATATAATGCCCTCCTTGCCCACTATGTTGACAGTGATAGTAGCCTATATATAATGCCCACCTTGCCCACTATGTTGACAGTGATAGTAGCCTATATATAATGCCCACCTTGCCCACTATGTTGACAGTGATAGTAGCCTATATATAATGCCCACCTTGCCCACTATGTTGACAGTGATAGTAGCCTATATATAATGTCACCTTGCCCACTATGTTGACAGTGATAGTAGCCTATATATAATGCCAACCTTGCCCACTATGTTGACAGTGATAGTAGCCTTTATATAATGCCAACCTTGCCCACTATGTTGACAGTGATAGTAGCCTATATATAATGCCCACCTTGCCCACTATGTTGACAGTGATAGTAGCCTATATATAATGTCACCTTGCCCACTATGTTGACAGTGATAGTAGCCTATATATAATGTCACCTTGCCCACTATGTTGACAGTGATAGTAGCCTTTATATAATGCCAACCTTGCCCACTATGTTGACAGTGATAGTAGCCTATATATAATGTCACCTTGCCCACTATGTTGACAGTGATAGTAGCCTATATATAATGCCCACCTTGCCCACAATTTTGACAGTGGCTCCCTGGTCCCGCAGTCTGTCCACCACCAGCTGAGGAGACGAGGCGGGCACCACGATGGTGGCTGGCAGTGCCATCTTCCTGGCCACGTAGGCTGCTGCCATGCCTGCATTGCCCCCTGTACAGACAGCACAGCACGCAGGGCATCGCTTATACTCTCTAACACACTGGTTCCAGAGGTGCCGGCAGGGGTAAAATAGTGAGGGGACGGCATTGTGGGCGTGGCCAGATGATGACGTCATGACCGCAACCAAACGTACACCTCAGACTTTTGTTAAGTAGCCTAACTAGCCTAAGTGTTGTTATGACAATTATTATAAAGTAGCTCTGGATAAAGAATTTAAATTTCAAGTGTCGTTTTCACAATTGTTTTATCCTGCTGTTCTTATTTCAATAGGCCTATTATCTTCTGAAATCTCGCATCATTGAAAATGAGGGTATATTCGAGAAAATAAATTACGTTTAAATTAATAAAGTAAGGAAAATTCAAGCTTACTGTATGGTGAAAGTTAGAAGAAGTTAGAACTCATAAATGAACTGCTCTGCTGCTGCATCGCACTGATGAGAGTGAGCCAACCGATCAGAAAGGCCGTCAGTGATTAAAAAAATACTCACGTGTTTTACTTAAGTAAAAGTAGAAATACTCTGTTTAAAGTCCCATGTTCAAAATGTAGGCCTCCTGGAGTAATGACGTTTTGGGTAATCAAAATGTAGGCTAGGCTGTAATAAAACGTAGCCTAGTCATTATGCAGAATGTCCCATTTGATTTGACAGGTTTTCACAATTGTTTGTAGAAAATATTTTAGCAGATCTAAGCTCACAATATGCGTCACATTGTGAGCTTGTATCTTCAAATAGACCAAATGTAGGGCTGAGGGCTGAAGTGGTTATGCCTAATAATCGAATTTGCAAAGTAACTAACCGTTTTCAAATATTTGTAGTGGAGTAAAAGTAGCCCACAATATTTGCCTCTGAGATGTAGTGGAGTAGAAGTAAAAGTAGGCTATTGAAACTTGGAAATAAGCCTAAAAATAAAGTAGGCCTACAGTAGGCTACTTGAGTAGGCTAAATGTAATCAGTTACTTCACACCACTGAAGCCTGCATGCCGTCATTTCAACAATTGGGATACAGACATTAAGAACCGGTTGAACATGTTTAGCACAGACATACTTTAGAGGAGGAAAAACCCCTAAAGAAGAGCCTTAGTTTTTGAGGTACCCCTACCCGGGGTAGAACAAAACGCGACATAGTTTTTTCATATCTTTAGGATGTCCCCTTCATGAAATGGATTGTCCCAAGTTTTACTTTTACTGCAAAAGTCATGAAACTGATCCATGAAGGGACTCACCACATAGGCAAAAAAACGCCTATCCTGAAAGATGGAGTTCCAAGTCAATCATTTGTCATTTTCTACCTGCAGGTTGTTTTTACCTCATACTTGCACAGATGGTCTACAGGTGGTGTCCTTACATCCCAGAACAATCAGAATGCAAAAATATGGTTCTGTTTTGAATCTGCAGGCTTTTATATAAGGACTTTCTATAGGCGGAAATTACATTTCTAAGGAATGTTCCCCTGTAAGTCCGGTGATAATCTTCTATAAGGGGTAGAACAAAACGCGACATAGTTCTTTCAAATCTTTAGGATGTCCCCTCCATGAAATACACTGTCCCGAGTTTTACTTTTACTGCAAAAGTCATGAAATTGATCCATGAAGGGACTCACCACATAGGCAAAAAACGCCTATCCTGAAAGATGGAGTTCCAAGTCAATCCTTTGTAATTTTCTACCTGCTGGTTGTTTTTACCTCATACTTGCACAGATGGTGTACAGGTAGCATCCTTACATCACACAACAATCAGAATGCAAAAATGTGATTCTGTTTTGAATCTGCAGCCTTTAATATAAGGACTTTCTATAGGCGGAAATGACATTCCTAAGGAAAAATCCCCTGTGATCCTGGAGATAATCTTCTATAAGGGGTAGTACAAACCCTGACAGTGTTTTTACTTGTCCTCTTCATGAAATGGATGGTCAGTAGTTTTACTTTTACTGCAGAAGTCATGAAATTGATCACCATAAAAAAAAAAGCCTACCCTGAAAGATGGAGTTCCAAGTCAATCCTTTATCATTTTCTACCTGCTGGTTGTTTTATCGCATATTTGCACAGATAGTACCTACATCCCAAGGCCTAATTCTCTTCACCTCAAAAGCAGCAAAAATATTGTTCTATAAGCAGTCTATGGTATTCAAACTTAAATGCAGTACAGTATGTATGTAGGCCTATATTCAGTAGAATACACTACACTTTGTGCGCCATTCTTAATGCCAAATAATCAGCAGCCTTTTCTCATTTTCATTTATTTAGTTTATTTCGTTTTCAATCAACAACTATTTTGAGCAGTGTAAGGGAGACTGACCAATGTTTGATTATTTGGCATGCAGTAAGCCAAAGATTCTCACATCCTGAAGCTCATGTATGTGCTTCGCCAGCTTGTTGAAAGCTTTTTGCTTATTCTGAACAGGCTGCTCGTTGCATTGCATCCAGTCAATGCGTGCCATGCTGGAAGACTCTCACACAAAGCCACTCCTAATGTATTTGTAATATCAGACATTGGGATGTATCGTTGTCTATTTCATGACCAGCATGCATGAAAATAGCAGCTATTCCAAGGAGTTGTTGACTGACATAGTAGACGAGCAACACAAGTATCCATATTACAGTACATATAAATTAGGTCAGGGTCTGAGAACCTTTGGCTTGACAGATAGTCTACCAGAGGCTTCAGCATGTTCAACACAATATGCCCTCACTCTCTATGGCCTAAAAAAGAAGGCAAAGGGCCAGGTGTGTTCTAGTCTTGATGAGCTCCGTTGTATTCTTGCATCAACAACAGACATTCCAGTCTCACATCTGCCTCCCACTGAGGATATTTCTGAATGTTCAACAGGCTATGTACCAAACTGGTATGGTGCCACAATCATGTCCCCAAACCCCTTCTGTGGAATCCAGTTGGGAAGGGTTGGATGCTAAAGGATACATCACTGCAGCCTGTACTGTACAAGAAATAGCCTGCACCAAGCAGTAAGAGACCTCACCCAACTCTACTGCTATGAGAAGGATTGTTGCAGTCAAAGTAGTACGTGCCTCAATGTCTCTCTGTGGGATTGTGTTGTACATAATATTGCTCCTGTATTTACAGTACATTGCCTGTAAACTAAAATAAACAAGAAATTACACAATCCTTTTATACCAGCTTGTGCCTTGTGGACCAGCCTTGACTGTGGAGCATTGTAGTGGCCTTGTGGTTGTAATCCACTGGGAACTGAATTCCTTCTTACCGTTTATATTATAATAATACATACCATCATACCATATTTATTACCATAAATAGTAAGACGGAATTCAATTAATCCATTGACCAATAGATACACAGCCGCGATTACGTCACAAAATTTGGGAATTTGGGAGATCACAGCTTTGTATCCATTGACCAGCTTTGCAAATTGGTCAGTCCCCCTCACACTCAAAATAGTTGTTGATATGAAAATATTGAAAAAGAAATAAACTAAATAAATAAAAATGAGAAAAAGCTGCTGTTTGATTATTTGGCATGCAGTAAGAATGGCACACATATATAGAAGAAAAACTCCTGATTCACAAGCATATTATGACATATTCTTCTGGTTTCTTTTGTTGGTTGTTGGTGTATTCCCTATTGACAATCTGAATGGAGCTTGTTAATTTGTATTGATAATGAGCACCTTATCGATCCTGCTTATTGACCCAGGCTTTTATCGAGCCCACTGTTGAACGCTTTATAATATTTTGTGGGAAGATTCTGAACAGAACTGGTATCTTTTTTTATTGGCCAGTTGTTGTGACTCTGAGTTTGTCTATGAAGATGAGAATTGACAAAAGTAAAAAAATATTATCATTTAATATCTTAAAAAAAATTCATTCATTAGTGTGCAGTAAGTGTTAAATGGCTATATATTATGAGTAGTACTGTAACAATGTATTGATCGTCTCTTGTCTTGATTATTTAAACATGATGTCATGGGCCGCTATGCTTAATAACAAGCTTGATAAGCCCAAAGCTTATTGATACCGGGATATCAAGTTTGTAGTAGGCCCTTGTTTCCAGCTCCTTCCCTACCAGTAAGTGGAATGATTAACTTGTGGGGATATTTCTGCACTTTCTTGGTAAATTAATTTTTTGCATTCTGATTATTTTGGGATGTAGGGACACTACCTGTAGACCATCTGTGCAAGTATGAGGTAAAAACTACCAGCAATAGAAAATTACAAAGGGGTAGGCGTTTTTTGCCTATGTGGTGAGTCCCTTCATGGATCAATTTCATGACTTTTGCAGTAAAAGCAAAACTACTGACCATCGATTTCATGAAAAGGTAAAAAGAAAAAAGAAGTAAAAGTTATGAAAAAACTTTGTCATGGTTTGTACTACCTCTTATAGAAGGATTACAGGGGAACATTCCTTAGGAATGTCATTTCCGCCTATATAAAGTCCTTATATAAAAGGCTGCAGATTCAAAACAGAACCATATTTTTGCATTCTGATTGTTCTGGGATGTAAGGACACTACCTGTAGACCATCTGTGCAAGTATGAGGTAAAAACAACCAGCAGGTAGGTAAATGACAAAGGTTTGACTTGGAACTCCATCTTTCAGGATAGGCGTTTTTTTGCTTATGTGGTTAGTCCCTTCATGGATCAATTTCATGACTTTTGCATTAAAAGCAAAACTTGGGACAATCCATTTCATGAAAGGGACATCCTAAAGATATGAAAAAAAATGTCCCGTTTTGTTCTACCCCGGGTAGGGGTATGGTCAACTTCGGGCCTATTTTTTCCTCCACTACTTGTGTATTAGATTAGAAGCAATTAGCATGTGTAAGGGGGTCGCGGCGACCTCCTGCAAGTCAATGGGAACGTTGGGACTAGCGCCGTTTGGGGTAAAAAAAAGAGAGACAAAAATACAGAAGAATAGGTCGATAGCATGAAAAGTGGGGTGGCAGTCCGGTCCAAAAAGACTGTGACTGGTTCCCAAACTTAAACAATTGTAGGAGTTGGCATTACATTTGGTTTGACTTGATCCATTCCATTGTGAAAATAGCCGATTTACATGCTCACAACGCCTCACGTTTTGAGCTTGTAGATCTGCTATTTTCACAATTTCTGCCTCTAATATTTGACAATTTGACCAGAGGTACTAAAAAGATCTTTAAAGTCCTTAAATTGTCACTTTAGAAATGTGCAGAATGATACCCTGTACACACGTATACTGTATGTTGGTCTGTTTACTGTTGAGTGAGAAAACAAAAAGTATAGGCCATACATGGCCACCAGTGCACAGGTCGCAAGTTGGCACCTCGACAGACAGAGTGCAGTTCTAGTTTTACAGCTCCATGGAATCCACATGACCCAAATCAGCCACACTGAGAGCTTTAATCCTCTCACCTGAAGAGCAGACCACTCCTTTAGACTGCCTGGCCAGCTGCAGAGAAAAGGAGACAAAAACAGAGGTGGAGAAAAAAGAGAGGAAAGGAATGAGTGTGTTCATATGTTCTATGACAGGGGTCTTCAACAGGGGCTCCGGGACACCTAGGGGGTCCTCAGAGTTACTACAGGGGGTCCTCCAAATCTTTGTGTGATAGAAACTTTTTTTTCTCCTTTTTTATATTAACCACTTGAATCCTAGCGTCCATATTCTGGGAACTTTAGCCAAAAATAGCAGATCCGCGAGGCGTTGTGAGCTTGTAGAGTGCGAGGCGTTGTGAGCTTGTAGAGTGCGAGGCGTTGTGAGCTTGTAGATCGGCTATTTTCGGCAAAGAGGTTTGGTGTAGAGGGGGAAAAGAGCAGACTAAGTACAGAGTGAAAGGTCAAGTTTATTAAGTATTGACGGTTCAAGTGGTTCACTATCTGAAAACACACATTGACATGAATCCAAAATACACTGATGATTGTGCTGTCAAACAATGAAACTATATAGAATCTATGAAAAGGTAGTGGGGGTCCCTGCTTCATCTCTCTCTCAGCTAAGGGGTCCTTGGCCTGAAAACGTTGAAGACCCCTGTTCTATGATGATGCATCACACTTTATGTAAGACATAGTTTGACCTGAACTTTGAGGTATGTTTGCTTTACTGGAGTACTGTAACTCCACTACAATTATTTGAAAACTTTAGTTACTGGTCACTTTCTATATTTAGATCTTTATTAAACATACATTAAGCCATTTGAAAATAGACGATCTACAAGCGATCTATACAAGCTCACACTGCGTTGCATCGCGACGCATGGTGAGCTTGTAGATCTGCTCATTTATACATTTGAAAACTTGTGAAACGAGACATTCCGCATATTGAGTACTTTCTTTCTACGTTTGGTACTTTATACCAAAACCTTTGTAGGCTACTTTTACTCAAGTAAATTATTAATTCTGGACTTTTACTTGTAACAGAGTATTTCTACACTGCAGTATTGATTCTCGAGCAAATGCATAATTGAATACTTTTTTCCACCACTGTTGTACACTGGAGCAGAGGTTTTCAAAGTGGGTGACGGGGCACCCTGGGGTGCCGTGATGGCAGTCCAGGGGTGCCGCGAGATCAAGTTATTTTCAGTGAGTTCTAACCAAAATGGCTATTATCTCAACGTTTTCCACGCAACATAATCACTAAAATATCATCACTGTCGGGCAGAAACCTCGTATCTCCAAGTTTCAAATGTGTACGTCTTTTGGTAAAGACTGTCGCACAAAACTAGTGAAAACAGCCGATCTACAAGCACACAACGCTTCGCATCGTGAGGCGTTGTGTGCTTGTAGATCTGCCTGTGTCACTAGTTTAGTACATTTTATAGATGATAAATACAATATGAACGATTTTGGACATACAAGGTTTCCACCCGACAACGACGATATGCTATAAATATAAGGTGCTGGGAGTGAGTCGTGAGAATTATGTAGGGGTGCCTCGGATTAAAAGAAAATATATATTTATGGGGTGCCCTGAGACAAAAAGGTCTGGGAACCCTGGAGCACTGGAGGCTACCTGTTGGCAGAGGTGTCCTATCCCTCGTATCTTGAAGGAGCCAGAGGGCTGGCAGCTCTCCATCTTCAGGTAGACGGTGGTTCCCAGCCGTTTGGACATGGAGACGCTCTCTAGCACGGGGGTGTTGATGTGGAAATGCTCTGACATCACTGCAACTGGCACTGTGTGCTGAGAGAAACCCTTTAAATGCTCTGACATCACTGCAGAGAGAACCCCTTTAAATGCTCTGACATCACTGCAGAGAGAAACCCTTTAAATGCTCTGACATCACTGCAGAGAGAAACCCTTTAAATGCTCTGACATCACTGCAGCTCACACTGTGTGCAGAAAGAAACCTAAGAGGCTTTCAGCTTTCAGGAAGTAAACACAAATACACGGGGAAGACAAACCTGCACACTTATAACCCCACCCTGTGGTCTATTAGAATAATGTTAACTTCATAGACACAGAAAAAGCACCACCTCTTTAACTATGTGGGTGTTGGGTGGGAAATACAGATTGTATTTGTCCAGGGGTCCAGCTAAACAGAAAATACTTGGTGGGTTGTCAATTTCTGCCAGTCAGGAGGAGAACCCATTCATCAATTTCACTTGTCTATCCTCTCCATCTCTAGAAAAAAATCACACCCAATGTGAAGTGAGCGGTGGTTGTGCTTGCATAACGTCTTCAATTGGTAATTGGTGATGTAATACAGGCTAGTAGCTACACACACTCATTGCTATGGCAAAACGCTGAGGAAAAAGACTAGGATATAGGTCTAGGATGTAATTGGTGATGTATGGCTACACACACACACACACACACACATATTGCTATGGCAAAACGCTGAGGAAAACACATTGCTATGGCAAATGCTGAGGAAAAGTGGCTACAGATAATTGGTGATGTAATGTGATGTAATATGGCTACCCACACACACACACACACACACACACACACACACACACACACACACACACACACACACACACATATTGCTATGGCAAAACGCTGAGGAAAACACATTGCTATGGCAAAATGCTGAGGAAAAGTGGCTACAGACACACGCACAGCCACTCTTAGGAGCCGCTCAAAAAATTAATTGGTATGAAAATGACCTGAAAATGTATTTCCTTTTTACTAAAGAGCTGGAGAGACAGACCTTGTTATTGAACAACGCTCAATAATAAATTGCTATCACAATACTGTATAGACAGTTTTCTTAGCAGTAAATATTCCATGTCAAGCTGTTTTACCACATGGCAATTACCTAATTGAAAAGGTCTTGTGAAATACCATTCAAACATATTTAACAGGTACAACACATGTATTTTTTATAACATTTTAAAAGAATGTCACATGTGGTCTTCTTGCATTTCTAACCTATGCTACACTGCCACCTGGTGGGTGGACATCGCAATAATAAATACACCATGTCTGGTGTTTATGGTTTTCAAACGCTAAAGCGTTGAGAGAATCCTAGAGAGAGAGAGAGAGAGAGAGGGGAATGTCTTCTGCAAATAACCACCTAAATAATACCCTCGTGAGGACTGAGAATTATGCATCTTTTAAAATATGAAAGGTTAATTCACAAACGGGACGCCGACCACACAGCTTCATATTTGAAGGGGGGGGAAAGTGAATATGTTTGTGTGTGTGTAGCCTACTTGAATCTGTATTGATGTAGCCTACATGAAATATTGTATAGAATATATGAAGAATGCACACTGTCTGCAGTGCTGGTATCCTGGTCATTAATGGTATTAATATATAGGCCTACAGTACCAACGCACTTCTCTGTTGGTCATAGACTTTGGATCAAGACAGTCATCATGTCATGCACTAATCTAATCTACAGTAAGTTATGTCACGTTGTCTAAAATGATATTAAAAGCAGACTTACATTACATAGACTACTGACAGCGTAGATGAAGCTCTATGTTGTTGCTCATGTGTGGTCTGAGTAATGATCATGAATTCATGATGGGCACACAACTCTACTGTATGAAATTGTAAGCAGACAAGACCCCATATCCCGGGGGGACAGGAGCATTGTGATTGGCTATAGGTTGGTTGTGAGGGGAGGTAACTTTTAACCAGGGGTAGACTAGAGCAGTGGTTCTCAACCTGTGGGTCGGGTGCCCAAATTATTTTGGGGGTCCCCAGATGATTAACTTAATGGTAATGTGGGCAACATTGTTTTCTCTCTTAACGGTAAACAATTTAACCAACATTAAGTTTAAGTGTGTAGGCTATGGAGGGTATCTGCCCCTTTCTAAAGTGACAATTTAAGGAGTTTTTAATACCTCTAATATGGCAAATTAAACATTGGTCAAACAGTCAAATATTAGAGGCAGAAATTGTGAAAATAGCAGGTCTACATGCTCACATGTGACACATGAATATAGATTTGCTGTTTTCACAATAGAACCGTGTTATACAAAATGTAATGCCTCAACTCTTGTCAGGGTATAGGGGGTCCCCAGTTAAAATATGATTATTTTGGGGGTCGCGGCCTGAAAAGGTCGAGGACCACACTGGACTAGACTAGAGCAGCCAAAAACTGTCTCAACTCAAGTTCAAATAATAATAATAATGACTCAAGTAGGAGATGTAAAACATAATTTCTTGGATAAGAGTAAGAAAGTATCTATAGTGAGAAGAGAAGAACAAAAACTACTCATACTGGATTACTTAACTATGCTCTGCCTGATTAATATTCAGAATGTATTGTTGAAATGTATAACATATACAATTATAAGTGTTTGTCCAATAAATACCGTTAAACAAAATTGTCCTTCTGAGAGAATGAAACAAATGGAATGTAGGCAGTCTACATTGAATTAAAAGACAACAGACAATGGTAAACATGAAAGTAACAAGCAGAATGTAGCTATAATTATTTGAAAATGTATACTTTTACTCTTTTTCTTTGGCCAGTGATTAGCCTATACATTTCAGTACAACTTAACTTCAAAGCAACTTACCATGCACACTGAGTAACTCCAGCCCTCTAAGCTGTCAACATAAAAACTTCAACCTTTGAATTCCTGCCAAGGTTGTAAAATGACTTCTTGTCCTCAAGACAAGTCACACACTGTGCAAAGTCCCTTGTCATTAATAGTGGGCTAAGTGTAAACAGTGAATTATGATTTAGTAAAAGTCCTGTCAAATGATTAGCCTGCTCACTGATGAGAGAGATGTGTACAGTTCAGAAAACTATAGGGCCGCTGCAAATATCAATTATGTTATAAAGCAATTATTATTTATGTGTGTGTTAAACAATTTTTTCACGAAATATTGATAAACCACTGTAAAACCACACTGTTACTGAACAAACACTCTATAGCAATGATTACTGTCACAATATAGAGCTATTTAACACTGTTACTGAACAAACACTATAGCAATGATTACTGTCACAATATTGAGCTATTTAACACTGTTACTGAACAAACACTCTATAGCAATGATTACTGTCACAATATAGAGCTATTTAACACTGTTACTGAACAAACACTCTATAGCAATGATTACTGTCACAATATAGAGCTATTTAACACTGTTACTGAACAAACACTCTATAGCAATGATTACTGTCACAATATAGAGCTATTTAACACCGTTACTGAACAAACACTCTATAGAAATGATTACTGTCACAATATAGAGCTGTTTAACACTGTTACTGAACACTCTATAGCAATGATTACTGTCACAATATAGAGCTATTTAACACCGTTACTGAACAAACACTCTATAGAAATGATTACTGTCACAATATAGAGCTGTTTAACACTGTTACTGAACACTCTATAGCAATGATTACTGTCACAATATAGAGCTATTTAACACTGTTACTGAACAAACACTCTATTGCAATGATTACTGTAGCAATATAGAGCTATTTAACACTGTTACTGAACAAACACTCTATAGCAATGATTACTGTTACAATATAGAGCTATTTAACACTGTTACTGAACAAACACTCTATAGCAATGATTACTGTCACAATATAGAGCTATGTAACAAACACTGT
>NW_027664601.1:0-12500 GCF_963921795.1 Nannobrachium achirus
CTGCTCCTTATTGGCTATTATTAGTCATTTTCTTTTGAAGAGAATAAACTTGACCTATAAAGTTTTGGTATAACATACTGGTCTCGCCTTTCAGCGAGCCCACAATAATAACAAGAAATACACTCTGTCGAGGTGCCAACTTGCACCTTGCACACCAATATTTTGAAGTAGAGACGTCATGAGGTGCGCTCACTACTGGCATCATCACTGGCGATGCCAATGAAATCGCCACTGGCTTCACCAGGAATGCTGGTCCCTCATTGCCTGTTAATGATGACCCAGTAATGATGACCCAGTAGCATTGAGAGAGACGCAGACAGACGCTTGCTCAGACGCTCGCAAAATCATAGCTTTTTTATTATTTCCTCAAGTTCATGCTGCTCAATTTGACCAGAGAATGGTTGTTGGAAACTAACTTTTTAATACTCGCCGTTCATTTTAATGATCGGATGCATTGCTTTTAGTATTTTTAATGTTTTTTTAAGAATACAGCACAGCAGACCCGCTCCCGCCGGCGGGGCTGCGGCTAGCAGCTTGCCAGCTACTCAGTTTATTTATAGACATATTCAGCTACTTCTGCTGGTTTTATCAACGATTTACAATCACAGATGTCATTGAAAGTGTTCCTAGTTGGATTAAAGTTATCCGTCGTCCTACTGCTAGCCTGACAGCTAGCTGTCGATGCCGGTCACTGCTATCCGGGGAAGCCTACCCTGAGGGAAAACCAGTGAACTACAAGTCATCTCACCGCATCGGGCCACTTGTGTGGCCCGCGCCGGTAGGTCTATTTCTATACACCTGGTCTGTAACCTGAGATGCCAAATACATAGCCTGTCTGGGCAGTTGTTATCCTGAGTCTACTCACCGCACCGGGCCACTATTGTGGCCCCTGCGCGTAGGTTTTATTACTACCTCGCTACCTGACTACTATCTACCCCGATTCATCTCTCTTTCCAGTTATTATTTCAATTTACTGGCCATAGATATCTTTTATCCTCAGCTATCCCATCATGACACCTACCTGCGACGGATGTCTTCAGCTATCACAGGAGGTATCCGAACTGAGGATGAGGGTGACCAGGCTCCATCAAATTAGGGAAGATGAAACACTTCTGGACTCACTATGTCCCGACAGCGATGACCACACAGCACCCAAGGCGGCATCCTCCGACCAGGAGGTCTCCTGTGGTCCCAAAATCAACACCTCTACTGTCGCTGAACTGGATGACACGGTCCCCGCGCCCGCGGTCTCCGGTGGTCCTTGGATCCAGGCAGCTCATAAGACTGATAAGATGGACGACACCGTTCCGGCTTGGGACCCTCACAATGCCAGGGCATCGGTGGTCAGTTCAACTCCTATATGGAAGTCAGTCACCCGGGGAAAAAATAGGTTCCCCACACTCGTCCCACACCAGGCTCCAGCTATCACCACCCATAATAAATATTCCATCTTGAGCACAGACGAGTTTCCCCCTCTGTCTGGACGAGAACCCCCCTCATTGATTCCAGGAGGATTGTCCGGTGGCCAGAGGTTTCCCCCAAAGTCCGCCTCTGGTCAGAAAAGGGACCGCCAGAATCTGGTAAAGGCAGCTGTTAGGCGCCAGTCTGGGGGTCTCACTCCGGTACCGTTGTTCCAAACACGGCCATCCCCACGTCCAGATTCACAACGTAAACGTGAATCCCCACGCCCGGGCCCGTCAAATCCACGGCCGACTCCCACGACAGGTCCCACGATCGGTCCAATAAATCCTCCACGCACTGCTCCAAAAGTGCTGGTTGTAGGAGATTCCGTTATAAAACATATTAGGATCCCGAAGTCCATTACTCATTGCATCCCAGGTGCCACCATTCCCATATTATTAAAAGAACTGCCAGGCCTCCTTGATGCACGCCCACCATCAATTGAGAAGATAGTTGTCCACATTGGTACTAACGATACAGCCGCTTGCCGTTCAGAGCTCTTAAAACTGGACTTCATGAAACTCATTGATTTACTACACAGTAGAAAAATTGACTTTTTTCTTTCAGGTCCAATCCCCACATACAACCGCGACGACACTGGGTTCAGTAGAGTGGCGAGTCTAAACGCCTGGTTAAAGAGGCTCTGTCGACTACACTCATTTAAGTTTATTGACAATTTTAATTTATTTTGGAACCGTCCGTCTCTTTACAATTTGGACAGGCTCCATCCAAATAAACAGGGAAGCAAAGCGCTAGCAGCCAACTTTGTAGTTGGTATGCGCAATTATGTGGACGTTTCCCCCTGCCCGTTCGGCACAGACGAGCATCATTCACATACGGACCCATGTACGGACCAGGTATCAGTAACCTCGCCTACCAGGCTTTCTCCCGGGAGAGAGCCTGGTGTTCGTTCACAACAGACCGTTTGGTTTCCGCCTAAAGCGCGGAAACCACTAGAAGAAGCGGCGTCGCTTTGATTTTGGAAATTAAATTACTGTCACAATCTAATAAAATAGGGTTATTATGTTTCACAGAGACCTGGCTAGATAGCTCTATTACTGATGTAGAAATTGAACTGCAAAATTATACAATAATTAGGAAGGATAGAAATCGAAACGGAGGAGGCGTTTGCATCTACGTGAGAGATGACATAAAGTTCAAGGTCAGATCAGACATAGACCATGAACTCATTGAGGCAGTATGGTTAGACATTTTAATACCTAAATCCAAACCTATTCTATTGCTGCCTGCTATAGACCACCAGATCAAAACAATTTTTATGATATTCTAGAAGAGACATGTCTAAATGCAAAGGACTTTGATAAATCAGAAACAATTTTTATTGGAGATTGGAACACAAACATTATACAAAAAGATGCAGCTATATGTAAAGCACTAAGAAATTTCAGTCACATGTTTGTGTGTGAACAACTTATAAACCAATTTACAAGAGTATGTCCAACTTCCCAAACTATTATTGATTTAGTGTTAACAACTGATAAATCCAAGATATCACAAAGTGGAGTAATTGAATATGGGATCATTTTATAATTTACTGTACACGGAAAATTCAGAAGACAGTATTTAATTGTCATAAGTCAATTAAAATAAGATCTCTGAAAAATTACGAGACGGAAACATTTAATACATCTCTGGCAACCTTAGACTGGTCTCCAGTGACTGAATGTACCACGACAGAAAATGCCTGGAGTGGTTTTAAATCTATATTTTTAGCAGCTATCGACAAACATGCCCCCATAAAGGATGTCAGGATCAAAGTCAGAACAGAACCCTGGATAGATGCAGATATCTTAAGCACTATTAAGGAAAGAGATGCAAATCTCAGACTTTTTAGAACATCAAAGGATGAACAGCAATACAATGAATATAAAAGACTGAGAAATAAGGCTCAGCGACTGATAAAATCAGCAAAAACAGAATATTTTAACAATCAGGTCACAGAACATAAAAACAACCCTAAAAAGCTCTGGCAATCATTAAAACGTCTTGGTGGTAGCAACAAATTAAAATCAAATACCCAAAATCTCAATTTGGAAATAAATGGTATTATCAAATCAAATAAAGCCGAGGTAGCAAACAACCTAAACACATATTTTACAACTGTGGCCCAGTCACTTGTAAATAAGCTGCCAAGGCAATCCGGTTGCTATGGAGATAGCCATGTTAAGGCCTTCTACCATCAAAAAGGAGTCCAAATGGACGCTTTCTGTTTTAAGGAGGTATCAAACGAGGATGTGTTGTTGAAACTCAAGGCCCTAAATCCTACAAAAGCATCAGGTCTTGACAACATTCCATCCAGGTTTCTGAGAGATGCAGCCACCGTAATACCATAACTCACATCACAAACATGTCTATTTCACAAGGTCAGTTTCCCAGAGAGCTCAAATTGGCTAAAGTAACACCCCTATTTAAGAAAGGGAATAAATCAGAACCCGGTAATTATCGTCCAGTTTCCATATTATGTGCAATAACAAAGATAATAGAAAGAATAATTTATGAACAAATATACACCTACGTGACATCTCTCAATTTACTGTTTGAGTTTCAGTCAGGCTTTCGTAGATCACATTCCACGGACACATGCCTACTTTATCTGACTGATCATATCAGGAAAGAAATAGATGACGGAAAGTACTGTGGGATGGTCATGCTGGACCTTCAAAAAGCTTTTGACACCGTCAACCACAACATCCTTCTGAGCAAGTTAGGGGCGTTGGGGTTCAATAGCATATCCCTAAAATGGGTGAGATCTTACTTGGAGGAGAGACAACAGGTTGTTGACATAAGTGGCACATTGTCCTCACCACTAACACTCTCGTGCGGAGTCCCTCAGGGGAGCATATTAGGTCCACTTTTCTTTTTGTTATATATTAACGACATGAGATCGGCATGTGACTGCAAGCTGTTCCTTTTTGCGGATGACTCTGCTCTGCTAGTCTCTCATGAGGACAAATCAGAGGTGGAAAAAACTTTAAGTTTAGAACTAGCAAAAGTCAGCACATGGCTAAATGACAACAAGTTGTCATTAAATCTTTAAAAAACTGAGTCAATACTCTTTGGGTCAAACCACAACCTAAGGGAATCTCCCGGACTCAAAGTGGTAGTAGGTAATAATCTAATCACAGACAGGCAGGCCGTCACGTATTTAGGATGCATATTAGATAACAAATTATCAGGTGAAAATATGGCATTAAAAGTAATAGCAAAAGTAAATCAAAAACTGAAATTTCTTGCCAGAGTCTCGACTCAGGTGGATCAAAGAGCGCTAAAAATACTAGCATCAGCACTAGTCCAATGTCATTTCGACTATGCATGTACCTCCTGGTATTCCAGCATCCCTAAAGTCCTCAAAACAAAGCTACAGACCTAACAAAATGATTAGACTAATCCTGAGACTTCATCCCAGAACTCATCTTCTCCCAGCACATTTTCATAGCCTAAAGTGGATGCGAGTCGAGGAGAGAGCATCGCACACAAAAATGCGCATGGTTCACAGAATTAAGAACAGGGAGGTACCCAGGTATCTGATAAAATATTTTGTAGATGTAAAGGACACCCATCGGTATAACACCAGAGGTAGCTCTACTGACTTTGTACCATACAAATTCAACAGCGGTATGGGAAAGAGCACATTTCTATACTCAGCAGCCGTTATGTGGAATGGACTTCCTAAGAAACTGAAATCTATAGTCTCAAAGGACACTTTTAAATCTTCACATAAAAGATGGCTAGAAGAAAAAAGACAATTTTCATAACTATGTCACATTTGCAACAGTAAGATACTTTTAGAGAATATTGTTGTACTGTATTATTGTACTATATTGTATTATATTGTATTGGAAAGGACCATAATGGAAATAAGCCTACCAGCTTTCTTATGTTCATCCTTTTGGCTATTTGTATGCTTATATGCTAATATGTCAATAAAGAAATCAACAACAACAACAAATCAACGTTGCCAGAGATGCTGCCATGGTCCCTGATTGGGCTACAGTCTAAGAGAGGACACGACATATATATCCAGCCGTTCGCAGTAATTGCGGGCTCTGCTTGCACAAATAATAACTAGAAAGATGCAATTTCCCAGAATTGCAGCTTTCTAGTTATTATTAGTAATAACTTTAGTAACAAGTGTGGTTGCGGTGACGCAAGTCACAAGAAATCCATTGGGAAATGAATTCCGTCTTACTATTTATATTATATATTTTGATATCAAGTGAAGCCCGACAAAAAGCATAACTTTTCTGTTGTGCAGCCTTACAACTCGGATAACACAGGTTCACTTAAAAAACAGAGAAGAAAACAATCATGCTGATCTCAGTGTGTATAGAGTGACTCTCCCTGTGTGGAGCAGCAGCCTGCTTCACTCGCACATCAGCACACACCACATCTTCACTCTGTCTGCCTGTCTAACAGCCTGCAGCGCGCGCACGCATGCGAGCACGCACACACACACACACACACACACACACACACACACACACACACACACACACACACACATACACACACACACACACACACACACACACACACACACACACACACACACACACACACACACACACACAATATTATGAATTAAATGTATCTTCAGATAAATGGTAGATAAGGGAGTGGTTATTGAAGAAAAGGAAATGGTAAAGTTATCATGTCAGCAGCTGCCAGCCTGTACAAATTGTTGCTTTTTAGTCTTGTATACCCCTGCATTTCCTCCACAGACACAGACCCAGGATCAGCAGAAAGACAGAGACTCCAGCCAAAATCAGAGGGTAGAAATATGGAGGCAGGTCCTTGTCTTTGATGGCTGCCTTGGCAGGACAGAGAGAGAGAGAGAGAGAGAGAGAGAGAGAGAGAGAGAGAGAGAGAGAGAGAGAGAGAGAGAGAGAGAGAGAGAGAGAGACTAGACAGACAGAGATTATCATTAATTAGTTGTTGCTTTGGCAGATTTCTAGTCAGGTTTCTGAGCTGTCCAGAGCCCATCTTTAAGAGTGAGTGTGGAAAGAATAATGTATTCTAACCTCACTGTTGACCTCACCTTAACATTTTAGCTACAACGGCCTAGACCCCTTGGGAAGATATGGCTTTGGGTGGGGAATGGGGATACAACGGCATCTGTCTGTCTTTGTGTGCCACTGTAACCGCCCCCCCACCCCCCTCCGTCTGCTCCCCTCCTGTCAGCCGATCTGCTCGCATTGAGGAAATGAATGTGGTGCTGTGGTGGACAACTAGCGCAAATTAAAATCAATGCGTTTTTGCAATAAACTACTTTGCTCTCACACGTAACTCTGCCATACTTTTGCCTTGCAACGTGATTTCAACTTTAAAACGCTCACACGACTTGGGCCTTTTTTCAGCCAATAGGGACGAGCTGTAATTGTTGAAGCCCCACCCCCTCTGTCTACTAAATGCGTGAAGCAGCTGTCACACTTTGCTGTAACACTTTGCTCTCACACGTAACTCTGCCATACGTTTGCGTAGCAATGTGATTTCAACTTTAAAACGCTCACACGACTTGGCACTTTTTCCGGCCAATAGGGATGAGCTGTAATTATTGAAGCCCCGCCCCTCCTGTCTTCCTATTGGCTGGGCTTTAAACAGCTATAACTCCAGTTCGCAGCATAGTACCGTCTCGAAACTTGGTGTCTGGACTTAGACCAACATAGGGACCACAAGCCTTAAAGGAGAACAAATCCCTAGCCTCCTTCAAAATCGGTATGAAAAGTCACTTTCAGGTGGCTGCTACCCGTGACTTATAAATAGACTAAGCCCCCATGCTCCCCCCCCCACCCCTTTTTTCTCTGCCTTTGTATTTGATGTTATGCTTTTGAAATTGATATTATCCTAGATAAAGTACTATGTTCTATCCGTCTGTCTTTCAATGTTAGATGAGATACTTAAAGTGTGGTTCCTGTGGAAATAAGCCTCGGCTTTCTAGGATCTCCTTTTAGTTGACCATGTACCAGTGATTTGTACTGTCATGAAACTGTATGTATTGTTTCTATTGCAATCTTCTAATACATTCTTCAATCAATCAAAAAAAAAAAAAAAACATTGAATGACAGACGGATAGAACACAGTACTATGCAGTAGATAAAAATAATAAAAATAGAAAAAAAGGGGAAAACAATTAAAAAATAAAAACATACAGTAGGTAAATACAAGCAGCACATCTACAAGCCCACAACACGTTGCGTTGCGTAGGTGACGTGTGTGGGCTTGTAGATCGACTGCGCACACCGTCGTACGACGAGGTATAACTTATAAGCACACTCAGCCCATGGCCCATGCACGGAGAGGAAGCTGAACCCACAGGTTGAAGAATTCAACTCTTATGACTTCTCTTGTAGAAAAGTAGTTTTATTTGTAAAACTCACAGTAATAAACATAGTATAGCAATAGTATAAAATAAAAGGGTAACATTTTTGGTGAAACAGAAGTGTACCCCCAAGCTCTAATCTCCAACTCATCAAAAGAGGCATACACATCTAACAACTGAAATCTTTGAGAAATCATCCTACAGTCTTTGGGGAGTCTTTTTCAAATCTTATAGTGTGAGGGGTAGTCTTTAAGAAATCTTTCCCAAATCTGTCCACAATCTTACCAAAGTTGTTGGTGTAAGGCTAGGTGAGGGGGAGGGGGAGGAGGGGGGGGGGGGTGACACAGCTGCAGTACTGCAGCCAAAAAAGATTGAGAACCAGTGGTGTAGGCTGTTCTGATGCAACCATGTCTGGTGGACCTTAGGCCCACTCATCATCATCATGGGGAGACAGGATGTAGGTCAGACACACACCACGAATACGCCCTGTCTCCTCGACACACGCACACACGCCTCAGTTTAGTGGTAGCAAAATGCTATGCTATAGTATCGGTTAGAGTAGACGGAAGAGACCATTCTACATGAGCAGGAAATATGAGTTGTGGTTTTGAGGTGTGAAACACAACAACCACCATTGCTTTGTATGTGCTTTTATTGTATGTGACAATTTAACCCCTTCAATCCGGGAAAGCATTTGAGATTTCAGCTATTTATATACAGTAGGCTATATTAGTATGTGTGTCACGATATGTATATCTTATATATCTGATTCTCATATGAGAATTGTCTTCAGGTAATGGGTCTTAATTCAAATACATGTTAAGACTTCATTTGAAGGTCATCTTGAAGCGTCATGAAATGCAGACACACAGTGTGACTCAGTCTGGCTGGATTTTTAATCAGTTTAATTAATTCCATAGTTACTGCATCTTGGCTTTGTGATTGATTGAATAGCCTATACTTCATTAGTCATAAATGTAAACAGAGGGGCATGGTGGTGCAGTGGTTAGCACTTTGCCTCACAGCCAGAAGGTCCTGGGTTCAATTCCTGCCGGGGGAAGCTGTGGGTGCTGGGGGTGTGTTCCTCCACCCACGTCATCAGCACCCACACCCTAGGTGGGGTTGGCGATAGGGCCTTTCTGTGGTGAGTTAGCATGTTCTCCCCGTGTCTCCTTGGGCATAGGCCCTCACACAAAAAAACATGCAGTAGTCCTGGTTTCTCCCCCGAGCCAGCTGGGTGCTCCCCAATGTCCCCTGGCACGGCAGGGGAGAGCGGAAACCAGGACTACAGGTTAGGTAGTCACCGGGTGAGAAAAATGGGTTGCAAAAATCGTGGGATAAAAAACATTTAAAAAAATTAAAATAAATAAATGTAAACAGCATGTTGTTAGATCTTCAAGATCTACAAGTTCACAATGCGTGAGCTTATAGATTTGCTATTTTCAAAAGATTTGTAAATTTAAAACGTGTGAAATGGGACATCCTGTATAATAAGTACTTTTACTTTTGGTACTTTACGGTAAGTGCATTTTGAAGTCAATACTTTTGAATTTCAAATTTTGAACTGGGACAGAATATTTCTACATTGCAGTATTGATACTTTTACTTAAGTAAAACATTTGAGTACTTTTTCCACCACTGCCCTATATACAGTACATATTTATTATGTCCGATGTAACAGAGTTTAGTGGGATTTAGTAAGGGCCTTTCTTAGTGGGCGGCACCTCATTGGTACAGTATACATAGCTAGAGAGGTGCCAGTCTACATGAGCCGTGCCCAAGACGTGCCTGCAGTTTGGATGTGTTACCAATAAATGAAGTGACTGACCAGAGGTTTTTGTGTATTCTTACCAGAATAAACTAACTGTCAAGACAAGTGTCCAGAACTTCATGAATCCACAACACAGTGCACATCAAAACATTACACTAGCACATTAAAGCCCTCAGAAAGCATCAGTGTCCTTTCTAATCTAACATCAAACAGTGAACACGTGGCGGGCTTAAGACTGAGGACTGAAGACGTTTCTTTTGTTCTTCACACCTTAAAACCACAGCTCATACTTTCCACTGATGCACAATGGTCTGTACCAACGAGCTCGTATTGTTTCCATAGAAATGTTTGCGCTGTGGTTAAAGACATGTTTCGATACCACTAAAAATATACACTGAAGTGCTCAGTGCGAGTTGTTTGTTCCAAAACTCTCTAAGACAGGGGTGCCCAAAAGGTAGATCGTGATCTACCATCACAAAGGCTGTGCAGGTAGACCACATGCCCCTAAGAAATATAATACAAAATATGAATACAAATATTTATTTCACAAAACCCCTCTTTTTGGTATCAGTCACTTGAATTAAGGTGACTTGATTGATTGAGATCAAGAGGCAAACCCCCCAATATTACCTCCAATACAATGCCTTGTTTTCAAGTCACTAGCATTACAAAGAACCCGAAAACCTACCACTTCCATACAGAATGGGATGAAGACTTTCCCCCCACTATTCCCCATTTCAAGTGAGTTTTTCGAATGCCAGCTAGTGCAGCAATCCCAAAGCCCCCTCAGTTAGGCCTACTTTTCTTCAGGAGTGCATGGGTTGATCATGTCGAGCTGGTCATTTTAAAAGTTAGCTCTCAAGGCAAAAAAGTATGGGCACCCCTGCTCTAAGATGATCAAAATGCAAATACATATTAAGGGCTACTCAAAGCAGGTGCATCCTCAAGTACGCTAGATCTCTATATAGAGACCAATTGATCCAGTTTCAGAGATTCCTGGAGTTTATTCCTTATGTCTGGGGCATAAAAAGTATAAAAGATAAAGGCAGTCTTTCCTTGTTCACTGTTCATTTGTGGAGTGACAAGTGTAATGTTTGTCCATAAGCGTGTTAGATATCCAATAGTTTTTGGTTCTAAAAACAAAGATAAATACACTGGGAGCTTGAATAATGCACTGTGGTATACTGCTTCAAGAGGCTGCAATATGGATAGTGAAGTATGCATAAATAGAACACAATCAATAATCAAAAACAACAGCTTGATTATTTTTTCTGTTAGAAAGAAAAACCTCTCTTCACTCAAGCATCTGCACTTGAAACAATAAAATATATAAATGGTGCAATTATATAGCACCTTTATCCAAGGAAACCATGTATGCAAGGTGTGCTCATTAGGAGACATTGGGTTCAGTGTCTTGCTCTAGGACACTACCTCTGAGGGATCCCGGGATCAAACTGGGAACACCACTGAGCCACTGCCGCCGCATTATAAACAGCATAAGGAGGACTGGACAGCATTGAAACATTTCTGAAAGCGACCTGCTGAAATAATGCTACTGTAACTGTATATATACCTTTATATATCTGTGCTGAAAAGACACAGGCAGCGGTCTGGACAGATACTGTAGCTGTATGATTATGGCGGACCGGTGGGTTGCTGCACAGTGGACTACTAGATGACGTCGCCTGCAGAACTCTGGTCTGGAAAACAAACAAAATGTGACCGTTACCACAACGTCAACCATTTCAGCTCAGTTTGTACTGCCCGGAATCATCAATCATGCATGATTTATGTGTGTTGTAGAGTGACTCTACCACTCCTCTTCCTGCGTGGAGCAGCAGTCGGCTTCACTCTCACATCAGAATACACCACATCTCCACTCTGTGTACACGTCGGTCCTAGAGCCTGCCACACACAAACACACACACACACACACACACACACACACACACACACACACACACACACACACACACACACACACATACACACACACACACACGCGCACACACACACACACACACACACAGTCACACACACACACACACACACACACACACACACACACACACACACACACACACACACACACACACACACAAACGCACGTGCGCACACACACAGTGATACATATCTGTAACCATGCACAGCACTTAAATCGCTATTGCTATGGTGACAGAGACGGAAGAGACCATTCTAGATCAGTAGGAAACATGAGTTGTGGTTTTGAGGTGTGAAAAACTGCAAACTTCCCCGTTTCAGACCTCAGTGTTACTGTTGATATAGAGGACAATACAAATGATAATAATAATAATTTGCCCTCTTTAGTTTTTTTCCTGAACATTCCATTAGTATTCATGTGATCACACAAAAGAATGAGTTTGACTGTGAATCCTGAATAAAAATTGGTGTGTTTACAAATTTGTAGTTCAGAATCTGAAATTGAATTGCACCTCTCATACCAAATCTCTCGTAGGCTACAACAGTAATATCAACACATTCCCACTACCAAGATGGCGAGGTGGCAGTGGTGTAAAGTAAACTAAGCACATTTACTACAAGTAGTGTACTTAAGTACAATGTTTAGGTATTTGTACTTTACCTGAGGATTATTTTAGCGGACCCATCCATATTCCTGGACTGTGGAGGTTCCTGGGAAGAGTGTTGGTACAGTAATATCAATAATTAAAGTCAATAGTTTTCTCCTTAACCGGTAGCAGCCCTCATCAAGTCACCTTTCACTCGCCCTGCAAAGAGTTTGAGGCCTCTGGTAAACCATGACACTCCTGACCAATAAGCCATCAACACACAGTTTATAGCTGTGCACATTATGACTGACCTGTATTCATGTTCACACCTGAGTAGATGACCTGTCCTTGAGGACTCTTGTCTGGAAAACAAAAATAAAATAAAAGCGATTCCTGGGCT